>NC_134363.1:196567620-196635120 GCF_048569485.1 Anomaloglossus baeobatrachus | reverse complement strand
CACCAATGTGTACTGCACACCAATGTGCACACCAATGTGTACTGCACACCAATGTGCACACCAATGTGTACTGCACACCAATGTGCACACCAATGTACACACCAATATGCACACCAATGTGTACTGCACACCAATGTGTACTGCACACCAATGTGCACACCAATGTGTACTGCACACCAATATGCACACCAATGTACACACCAATATGCACACCAATGTGTACTGCACACCAATGTGCACACCAATGTGTACTGCACACCAATGTGCACACCAATGTGTACTGCACACCAATGTGCACACCAATGTACACACCAATATGTACTGCACACCAATGTGTACTGCACACCAATGTGCACACCAATGTGTACTGCACACCAATGTGCACACCAATGTGTACTGCACACCAATGTGCACACCAATGTGTACTGCACACCAATGTGCACACCAATGTACACACCAATATGCACACCAATATGTACTGCACACCAATGTGTACTGCACACCAATGTGCACACCAATGTGTACTGCACACCAATATGCACACCAATGTACACACCAATATGCACACCAATGTGTACTGCACACCAATGTGTACTGCACACCAATGTGCACACCAATGTGTACTGCACACCAATGTGCACACCAATGTACACACCAATATGTACTGCACACCAATGTGTACTGCACACCAATGTGCACACCAATGTGTACTGCACACCAATATGCACACCAATGTACACACCAATATGCACACCAATGTGTACTGCACACCAATGTGCACACCAATGTGTACTGCACACCAATGTGCACACCAATGTGTACTGCACACCAATGTGCACACCAATGTACACACCAATATGCACACCAATGTGTACTGCACACCAATATGCACACCAATGTACACGCCAATGTGTACTGCACACCAATATGCACACCAATGTACACGCCAATGTACACGCCAATGTGTACTGCACACCAATATGCACACCAATGTACACGCCAATGTGTACTGCACACCAATATGCACACCAATGTACACGCCAATGTGTACTGCACACCAATATGCACACCAATGTGTACTGCACACCAATATGCACACCAATGTGCACTGCACATAAGTCCACAGTACTGAAAACAAATTACCAGGACCCTCAAAAAGGCCCCACTATAGGAATTAAAGAATAAAGAAGTTGTCCAGTGCAAGGGGCAGACCCTTCAGCCTCACAATACCCCTCAAGTGGCAACAATCTGGCATTAAGATGCTCTTTAGACCTCCCAACGCGTTTCTTAATTCACTTCGTCATCAGGGGACTGTGGTGAAGAAACAAAGGCTGCAATAAATGGGCGATGTTGTCAGAATAAGCATGTATGAAGGTGCACGAAGAATCCCAGCATGTCCATAGAAAGCTGATCCTACCTTCAGTGCCGCACGGACCTCCTGCATGGTGTGCACGGACCTCCTGCATGGTGTGTACGGACCTCCTGCATGGTGTGTACGGACCTCCTGCATGGTGTGCACGGACCTCCTGCATGGTGTGCACGGACCTCCTGCATGGTGTGCACGGACCTCCTGCATGGTGTGCACGGACCTCCTGCATGGTGTGTACGGACCTCCTGCATGGTGTGCACGGACCGCCTGCATGGTGTGTACGGACCTCCTGCATGGTGTGTACGGACCTCCTGCATGGTGTGTACGGACCGCCTGCATGGTGTGTACGGACCTCCTGCATGGTGTGTACGGACCGCCTGCATGGTGTGCACGGACCTCCTGCATGGTGTGCACGGACCTCCTGCGTGGTGTGCACGGACCTCCTGCGTGGTGTGTACGGACCGTCTGCATGGTGTGTACGGACCTCCTGTATGGTGTGCACGGACCTCCTGCATGGTGTGTACGGACCTCCTGCATGGTGTGTACGGACCTCCTGCATGGTGTGTACGGACCTCCTGCATGGTGTGTACGGACCTCCTGCATGGTGTGTACGGACCTCCTGCATGGTGTGTACGGACCTCCTGCATGGTGTGTACGGACCTCCTGCATGGTGTGTACGGACCTCCTGCGTGGTGTGTACGGACCGCCTGCATGGTGTGTACGGACCTCCTGCATGGTGTGTACGGACCTCCTGCATGGTGTGTACGGACCTCCTGCATGGTGTGTACGGACCGCCTGCATGGTGTGTACGGACCTCCTGCATGGTGTGTACGGACCGCCTGCATGGTGTGTACGGACCTCCTGCATGGTGTGTACGGACCGCCTGCATGGTGTGCACGGACCTCCTGCATGGTGTGCACGGACCTCCTGCATGGTGTGTACGGACCTCCTGCATGGTGTGTACGGACCTCCTGCATGGTGTGTACGGACCTCCTGCATGGTGTGTACGGACCGCCTGCATGGTGTGTACGGACCGCCTGCATGGTGTGTACGGACCGCCTGCATGGTGTGTACGGACCGCCTGCATGGTGTGTACGGACCGCCTGCATGGTGTGTACGGACCGCCTGCATGGTGTGTACGGACCTCCTGCATGGTGTGTACGGACCTCCTGCATGGTGTGTACGGACCTCCTGCATGGTGTGTACGGACCGCCTGCATGGTGTGTACGGACCGCCTGCATGGTGTGTACGGACCGCCTGCATGGTGTGTACGGACCGCCTGCATGGTGTGTACGGACCTCCTGCATGGTGTGTACGGACCGCCTGCATGGTGTGTACGGACCGCCTGCATGGTGTGTACGGACCGCCTGCATGGTGTGTACGGACCGCCTGCATGGTGTATACGGACCTCCTGCATGGTGTGTACGGACCTCCTGCATGGTGTGTACGGACCTCCTGCATGGTGTGTACGGACCGCCTGCATGGTGTGTATGGACCTCCTGCATGGTGTGTACGGACCTCCTGCATGGTGTGTACGGACCTCCTGCATGGTGTGTACGGACCTCCTGCATGGTGTGTACGGACCGCCTGCATGGTGTGTACGGACCGCCTGCATGGTGTGTACGGACCGCCTGCATGGTGTATACGGACCTCCTGCATGGTGTGTACGGACCTCCTGCATGGTGTGTACGGACCGCCTGCATGGTGTGTACGGACCTCCTGCATGGTGTGTACGGACCGCCTGCATGGTGTGTACGGACCTCCTGCATGGTGTGTACGGACCTCCTGCATGGTGTGTACGGACCTCCTGCATGGTGTGTACGGACCTCCTGCATGGTGTGTACGGACCTCCTGCATGGTGTGTACGGACCGCCTGCATGGTGTGTACGGACCGCCTGCATGGTGTGTACGGACCGCCTGCATGGTGTATACGGACCTCCTGCATGGTGTATACGGACCTCCTGCATGGTGTGTACGGACCTCCTGCATGGTGTGTACGGACCTCCTGCATGGTGTGTACGGACCTCCTGCATGGTGTGCACGGACCTCCTGCATGGTGTGTACGGACCTCCTGCATGGTGTGTACGGACCTCCTGCATGGTGTGTACGGACCGCCTGCATGGTGTGCACGGACCTCCTGCATGGTGTGCACGGACCTCCTGCGTGGTGTGCACGGACCTCCTGCGTGGTGTGTACGGACCGTCTGCATGGTGTGTACGGACCTCCTGTATGGTGTGCACGGACCTCCTGCATGGTGTGTACGGACCTCCTGCATGGTGTGTACGGACCTCCTGCATGGTGTGTACGGACCTCCTGCATGGTGTGTACGGACCTCCTGCATGGTGTGTACGGACCGCCTGCATGGTGTGTACGGACCTCCTGCATGGTGTGTACGGACCGCCTGCATGGTGTGTACGGACCTCCTGCATGGTGTGTACGGACCGCCTGCATGGTGTGCACGGACCTCCTGCATGGTGTGCACGGACCTCCTGCATGGTGTGCACGGACCTCCTGCATGGTGTGTACGGACCTCCTGCATGGTGTGTACGGACCTCCTGCATGGTGTGTACGGACCGCCTGCATGGTGTGTACGGACCGCCTGCATGGTGTGTACGGACCGCCTGCATGGTGTGTACGGACCGCCTGCATGGTGTGTACGGACCTCCTGCATGGTGTGTACGGACCTCCTGCATGGTGTGTACGGACCTCCTGCATGGTGTGTACGGACCTCCTGCATGGTGTGTACGGACCGCCTGCATGGTGTGTACGGACCGCCTGCATGGTGTGTAGGGACCGCCTGCATGGTGTGTACGGACCGCCTGCATGGTGTGTACGGACCTCCTGCATGGTGTGTACGGACCTCCTGCATGGTGTGTACGGACCTCCTGCATGGTGTGTACGGACCTCCTGCATGGTGTGTACGGACCTCCTGCATGGTGTGTACGGACCTCCTGCATGGTGTGTACGGACCTCCTGCATGGTGTGTACGGACCGCCTGCATGGTGTGTACGGACCGCCTGCATGGTGTGTACGGACCGCCTGCATGGTGTGTACGGACCTCCTGCATGGTGTGTACGGACCGCCTGCATGGTGTGTACGGACCGCCTGCATGGTGTGTACGGACCGCCTGCATGGTGTGTACGGACCGCCTGCATGGTGTGTACGGACCGCCTGCATGGTGTGTACGGACCTCCTGCATGGTGTGTACGGACCTCCTGCATGGTGTGTACGGACCTCCTGCATGGTGTGTACGGACCTCCTGCATGGTGTGTACGGACCGCCTGCATGGTGTGTACGGACCGCCTGCATGGTGTGTACGGACCTCCTGCATGGTGTGTACGG
Source organism: Anomaloglossus baeobatrachus (assembly GCF_048569485.1). Taxonomy (NCBI): domain Eukaryota; kingdom Metazoa; phylum Chordata; class Amphibia; order Anura; family Aromobatidae; genus Anomaloglossus; species Anomaloglossus baeobatrachus. The sequence goes on along the minus strand of NC_134363.1, from coordinate 196,630,409 downwards.
ACCGCCTGCATGGTGTGTACGGACCGCCTGCATGGTGTGTACGGACCGCCTGCATGGTGTGTACGGACCGCCTGCATGGTGTATACGGACCTCCTGCATGGTGTGTACGGACCTCCTGCATGGTGTGTACGGACCTCCTGCATGGTGTGTACGGACCGCCTGCATGGTGTGTACGGACCTCCTGCATGGTGTGTACGGACCTCCTGCATGGTGTGTACGGACCTCCTGCATGGTGTGTACGGACCGCCTGCATGGTGTGTACGGACCTCCTGCATGGTGTGTACGGACCGCCTGCATGGTGTGTACGGACCTCCTGCATGGTGTGTACGGACCTCCTGCATGGTGTGTACGGACCGCCTGCATGGTGTGTACGGACCGCCTGCATGGTGTATACGGACCTCCTGCATGGTGTATACGGACCTCCTGCATGGTGTGTACGGACCTCCTGCATGGTGTGTACGGACCGCCTGCATGGTGTGTACGGACCGCCTGCATGGTGTGTACGGACCGCCTGCATGGTGTGTACGGACCGCCTGCATGGTGTGTACGGACCGCCTGCATGGTGTGTACGGACCGCCTGCATGGTGTGTACGGACCGCCTGCATGGTGTATACGGACCTCCTGCATGGTGTGTACGGACCTCCTGCATGGTGTGTACGGACCTCCTGCATGGTGTGTACGGACCGCCTGCATGGTGTGTACGGACCTCCTGCATGGTGTGTACGGACCTCCTGCATGGTGTGTACGGACCTCCTGCATGGTGTGTACGGACCTCCTGCATGGTGTGTACGGACCTCCTGCATGGTGTGTACGGACCGCCTGCATGGTGTGTACGGACCGCCTGCATGGTGTGTACGGACCGCCTGCATGGTGTGTACGGACCTCCTGCATGGTGTGTACGGACCTCCTGCATGGTGTCCGGGCATGGCCTATAGCACAGGGCTTTTGAAATGACCGCCCTTAAATATCCTGTGGGTGTATACAAGTACCATCTCACGTAAAGGCCCAGCCATTAGCATATCACTACACCATAGTGAAGATACCGCCCATTAAACGTGTTGCCAAGCAACTACCCGGAGACAGGGGTCAGGGAGGAACGCACACCACCACACTGCCCCAATGGAGCACCGGCACTTCACCAGGAAAAGAAACGTCACCAGGGCGACGCCCACCATCGCACCGCTCCTTGGCAGACGCCCCACACAGTATGACCAGCCAAGACCAAGCCCCCACAAAGGACGTCACAAGCCTGGTAGCGCCACCCCTCCGCTAACATGTTAGCCTATATCGGGGACGCTATTGGGCAGACGTTATTACGTCACCGCCCATCCGCGCGTCACTCACCCGATTCTTTGTGCACTTTTATACATGTTTATTCTGACAATATTGCTCATTTATTGCGGTGCATGTGTATGTGCAGTGTATGTGGGCGGTGCATGTGTATGTGCAGTGTATGTGAGCGGTGCATGTGTATGTGCAGTGTATGTAGGTGGTGTGTGTATGTGCAGTGTATGTAGGTGGTGTGTGTATGTGCAGTGTATGTGAGCGGTGCATGTGTATGTGCATGACTGATGGACTAGTGAATTGCGCTCCTGGTAACCTAATAAATAAGACACCACACACTGCGTGACATGGATTAAAATTTTGGCCACAGCAGCCCTTTATTTTTAATAAGAAAAAACATCAACAAGAAAAAACAAGATTATCGGCCCAGAGATGTGGTTGTTATAAATCCCAGCCCCATATCCCCCTCCGCCGTGTACACCTAGCTCAAGGGGGAATCTGGGTATACCCCTTGATCATTTTCCTTGTGTCCGCTGAGCTCCTCCCCAGGGACCCATCTATTCCACTGTCCGCTGAGCTCTGGCCCAGGGACCCCATTAAAAACATAATTCTCCAACCAACAAAGAGGGGGTTTAAACAACCACATCCCGCCGCCGCCAAATGCTGCTGTAACATACAATATTAAAATGTTAATACAATATTAATATGTTGTTATGACATTGTCAATTTGGATACATTACTGATAACAATTGATACAATACGATACAATACTAATAATGTTGATAAAATACCGATGATGTTGAATACCAATAACATTGTTAGAATATTGACAGTGTTGCAAAGTCCTGATATTGATACATTTCCCTTTATTATAGGGAGGGTGGGTGGGACAACTGCTGGTTCAGTCTTTGAGTCCAGGACAAAGGAATGACACCTTAACATGGGACCTATTTCTTATATGGCCCCTGCCCCCCCCGTCTCTCCTCCTGCTCGCTCGCCCACCACCACATTCCTTAGGTAAAACCCCCCATCCCTTACTCCTTAACCCTTTCCTGGATCTATCACTGCCTCAGTCATGTACGTTACGGCTATCTGCCTTCACTCTGCTTGACTGATGGACTAGTGAATTGCGCTCCTGGTAACCTAATAAATAAGACACCACACACTGCGTGACATGGATTAAAATTTTGGCCACAGCAGCCCTTTATTTTTAATAAGAAAAAACATCAACAAGAAAAAACAAGATTATCGGCCCAGAGATGTGGTTGTTATAAATCCCAGCCCCATATCCCCCTCCGCCGTGTACACCTAGCTCAAGGGGGAATCTGGGTATACCCCTTGATCATTTTCCTTGTGTCCGCTGAGCTCCTCCCCAGGGACCCATCTATTCCACTGTCCACTGAGCTCCTCCCCAGGGACCCATATTCCACTGTCCGCTGAGCTCTGGCCCAGGGACCCCATTAAAAACATAATTCTCCAACCAACAAAGAGGGGGTTTAAACAACCACATCCCGCCAAGACTCGCTCTTGTGACACCTTACAAGAGTGAGTTCCTCCACAACTTAATGGCTCGTTCTACTCCTTCTTGTATTCCCAACATCCATATATCAATGCCAATGTCATTAAGATGTACCTTATCATCTCTCCAAAAATGTTCCTTTGTATTTTCCAGCATCTGGTGACGTATGGCCACCCCTCCGTTTTCCAACACAAATTTTGTTATTTTTTTATTAACCTTTATCCTTGTATTATTGATGCGAGCCACTGATCGCGCTGTTCTCCACATTTGTCTAGCTACTATATCCGACCAGACCCCCACTGTTTCTGGGTAAGACCTCCATAAATTCAACATATCAAGCTTTATGTTCCTAACTAAATGTCTTGATGTTCTTATTGCTAAATCATTACCACCTAAATGGATAAGTAAGACGTCCGGGGGGCGGTAGAACTCCACATGATACTGGATTTCTTTTACCAGCTGATGCCACTGCATTCCCCTCTTTCCTATCCATGTCACCCGTGCCAAGGAACTGGGCAACCCCAACTGTTTGCCATTAGGCCTGACTGCTGCACGTAAGGCCCCCCAAAAAACAAATGAATGTCCCATGATCCAAACCAGGCATTGCTGCTCAGCTAAAACAAAAAACAAAAACACAATTATCCCACAATTATCTAAATGAAGACACAACTACTATAAGATTACCAAAATGTACACATATATATACATGTACGCCATTTATAATAACTGTAATCTAATGTAACTCTTAAATCTGCTCGATTCCCATCTCCCGATTTTTTTAACTATGTCAGGCTCTAAGCCCCATCTACAGCTTCTGTGGCTGCTCCTATCCTAAATGAGTGTGAAGTGAATGCATTTGGAGACTCTCCCAATATTGTCAGGCATTTTTTAAGAACTGCTGTGAATTGAAATTGTGACAATGACTTACAATCCTCATGAATTAGTAATGAACCTTGGATATTTGGCCTTATTGAGACATAGTTTCTAAAACAGATGACCGGGCAGGCCCTGGAACCGCTTAAAGGAAACAATGTGATCCATTTTCCTCTACCCTGTTGATCAGTTTTTGACTTTGCCAGAAAACATTCCAATCTGTCTGTGTACTGATGCACGTCCTCAGCTTGTAGACCCCGTCTGTCTGTGTACTGATGCACGTCCTCAGCTTGTAGACCCCCTCTGTCTGTGTACTGATGCACGTCCTCAGCTTGTAGACCCCGTCTGTCTGTGTACTGATGCACGTCCTCGTCTTGTAGACCCATCTGTCTGTGTACTGATGCACGTCCTCAGCTTGTAGACCCCCTCTGTCTGTGTACTGATGCATGTCCTCGGCTTGTAGACCCATCTGTCTGTGTACTGATGCACGTCCTCAGCTTGTAGACCCCCTCTGTCTGTGTACTGATGCATGTCCTCGGCTTGTAGACCCCGTCTGTCTGTGTACTGATGCATGTCCTCAGCTTGTAGACCCCCACTTCTGGTGGAGCTACTCGACACTAACTCACTGACTCTAAAAGCTCCAAAGAAGGCCAGTGTGAATGCACAACTAAAGAGAAACACTTCAAACGGACTGCTCCAGACTCGGCCTCGTACACTCAGCATCTGCTGCAATAACTGGAAAGAAATCGGACGCCGTTTATCTCTGGTCTTCTTACAACTTTTCCTGTAACCCTTTAGGGCCTGCTTAACTAAAAAATGCTTTGTGTAATCAGTGAAGTCGTGCAACTTAAACCAAAAAGCTAATCCAGACATTTTACTATCAATACTGGACAATGAAGTACCGTCCACAAAGGCCCTGCTAATGTAAAATAACAACAAGGAAACATTGTCATGTAACCTGGCATCATGTGCCACTAGAGCACACAAGTCTTCCCATTCCCTCCATGCTGACTGGTACCTCTGCCATGTGCTTACACCCACAGACCGTTCTATCAGAGCGTATGCAGTGTCACTGGCAGTGACCACAGAAAATCCGGACACTTCTTGCCTTGTACCTCTGCCATCGGGGCTAACGAACGGAATCTGTCCCACTGAAAACGAGACCGAGCATCAGCCACAGAATTGCAAACACCGGGGACATGCACAGCTGTAATCTGACAATTTGACTTTAAACAGCGCAGCACTAGATGACGCAGCAACGTAACAACAGGCAGGGAAGACGCTGATTGTTTGTTGATGACTTCTACAACTCCCAAGTTATCACAATGAAATCTCACTTTTCGGTTTTGGAAAATATTGTACCAAATTTCACAAGCAACCACTATGGGGAACAATTCAAGGAGTACTAAGTTTCGTGTTAACCCATTGTTTCTCCAACTCTCTGGCCACCTATCTGCACACCACTGTCCCGAACAATATGCACCAAAACCAGTTGACCCCGCTGCATCAGTGTGGATGTCTAGATCAAAATTTGAAACCTGTGGTCTGATCCACAATGACCTCCCATTAAACTCCATTAAGAACTGTTCCCATACCGCCAGATCGTCCTTTATTGTTCTAGCCAGCCGCACAAAGTGATGTGGAAAGGTTATGCCTGAGGTAGCTGCAGCTAGGCGCCTACAAAAAACTCTACCCATTGGAATAATGCGACACGCAAAATTCATTTTTCCTAACAGCGATTGTAGATCCTTTAATCTGATCTTACGGTGAGATCTAGCTTCTCTGACTGCCTCCAGCAGATCACTGACCTTGTCATCCGGTAATCTGCACTCCATTGCTTCACTGTCAATCAAAATTCCTAAAAACTTGATAAGTGTAGACGGGCCTTCTGTTTTATCTGATGCTAACGGTACTCCAAAACACTTAAAAAACCGACTGAATCGCTGCCAATAATGAAGCACAAACAAATGACTTTGGTGGACCTATACATAGGAAATCATCTAGATAATGCAGGACAGAACGCACGCCGGCTTCCTTCTTTACTACCCACTCCAAAAATGTGCTAAATGATTCAAACAAGGAGCATGAGATGGAGCAGCCCATCGGTAAACACAAGTCTACATAAAACCTTCCCTGCCACTGACAACCCAAGAGATGGAAGCTTTCTGGATGGACTGGTAGAGTCTAAAGGCAGCTTCAATGTCTGTTTTTGCCATTAAAGCTCCTCTGCCGTACTTCTGAACCCATGCAATCGCTGTATCAAATGAAGTATACGAGACTGTGCAAAGTTCCTGATCGATTCCATCATTAACTGAGCTTCCATGAGGGAAGGACAGATGATGGATCAGCCTAAACTTATTGGGTTCCTTCTTTGGGACCACCCCCAATGGAGAGACCCTTAAGTTTTCTATTGGCATTTTGGGGAATGGGCCTGCCATGCGGCCCAGGTCAATTTCTTTGTTTAGTTTTGTGGAGACAATGTGAGAATATGTATAAACTGAAACAAGGTTACGAGAACAGGTTAATGGGCCTGAAGTAGATGGGATCTTAAAACCTTCTGAGAAACCCTCCCCCAGCAATTGTGCTGCTTTTCTATCTGGGTACCTGCTTAGATAGCCCACCATCTCCCCGAGTCTAATTGGGGTTTCCCCCTTTTTGGTTAATCTCTGCTGTTGGGATAGGCTATGGTTTCCACTACAGAAGGTGCATTCATGTCTGTACCTGCATGTGGTTCCGAATCTGCACTGGCTATCATTGAACTGCCAGCAGCAACCTTTTCTGTTTGCTGCCGACAATCCGATTGCTGATGATCTTCCGACATAGCCCTGAAAGGGCTGATTAACCCCACGTGGCGCTGTCATGAGACGCATCCATAAACTAATATCTTTGTGATCCCAACGAATCCCTTGGCGACCAGCCTTTCGTTGGCGAAACTGCTCATCATAGCGCAGCCATGCTAAACCTCCATACACACGGTGCGCCTCCCCGATAGAATTCATGTAACAAAATAAGGCAGAGCAATGTTCAGGAGTTTTTTGGCCTATTACACTTGCTAATATGGCAAAGGCCTGGAACCAATTGCTAAATGTTTGGGGGATGAGACAATACCGTCTTTCTTGTTCCTCTCTTTTCCTCTCATCAAACCTGACTCTATCCAAGTTATATTTTTCTAAGGGCAATAATGAAAATATTTCCACATATTCGTCGGCCCAAATCTTCTCCCTAACCTCCTGTTTCAAATGAATTCCTAGAGGACCCTCAAAACATACATATAATTCTCCTTTTGCTGCATCAGATAATGGAACCCCTTGTGAAATTACTGCGTCCTCCTGTGTCTCTGGATCAGCACACGACTGACTTACCACCTCCGATGTCCGGCGACCATTCCCGCACCATGCAGCAATAGGAGAAGAAGTTATGGGTAAGCTAGACTGACTCAAAGCCTCCTTAACCCCTGACACTAATTGCTGTACTACTGAATTAAGATCCCATCCTACATTGCCGGGACCCGTACCCCCAACTGCGCCCCCTGGACTCATTACAGGTGTTGTTACACTAGATATAGGACAAGAAAAAGTGTTCTCACCAATACCTGGCTGCGTCCTAGGTTGACCAGCCGTCCGTGACGTATTAGTTATAGTCTCTACAGCCCCTCCATTATTGAAGTGCTGCGTGCTGCTGCCCTCTAGTGGGGAGTCGTTATCTGTGTCATAGTCATTGTCTGGAATCTCTTCTGAGTCTTGTAGCTGTAGATTTATTGCTTGACTCACATCCTGAGCCGGCCGATGAAGTCTTTGTCTGGTTAAAGTACTTTTGCGCAGTTGTCTTTTTGGATTCCTACCACTCCTCGTGTAATGAGAACCCGGATCCGGAAATGTTGTGTGTCCTAAGCCCATCCCCCCGTGTTGGTTTATTTCCTGGGGTGAGGCCGTATGATGTCCTCTAGAATGATGCAAAGTTTGTTGAGGAAGTTCTAAGGATCCATCGTGGGCTGTCGTCACGTCAGTTGTAGCTTGTGTGGCTGCTTCTCTGGCTGGCACATCAGTAGAGCCGGACTTTCTCCTTGCACTTCTTGGTGTCTCTCTGGTTAGATGGTCGGGCTCTTTTCTCTGTCCCTTGTTATTCTGGTACTGTAGTTTCCTTCCTGGTTTGTAAGCAGGATCAGAGGCCGTGCTACGCTTTGCTCTTTTCCTAGAAGTAACGGAAGGACTTATGATCCTATTGTGAGTCCTATTGGCCATTTCAGAAGTTAGTCTCTCAGGAGGTCTTGATCTTCTTAGAGTTTGATGTTCAGAAAGTTCAGAAGGGACAGATGCTGTATCCCGGGCATTCTTCAGCAATTCGTCTAGCTGGGCCTGAATCCATTCGGGCCTACATGTCAAAGCCGCGGCCTGAACGCTCTTCAGCAAGGCATCCATACTGCTGGTTCAGTCTTTGAGTCCAGGACAAAGGAATGACACCTTAACATGGGACCTATTTCTTATATGGCCCCTGCCCCCCGTCTCTCCTCCTGCTCGCTCGCCCACCACCACATTCCTTAGGTAAAACCCCCCATCCCTTACTCCTTAACCCTTTCCTGGATCTATCACTGCCTCAGTCATGTACGTTACGGCTATCTGCCTTCACTCTGCTGTGTATGTGGGCGGTGCATGTGTATGTGCAGTGTATGTAGGTGGTGTGTGTATGTGCAGTGTATGTAGGTGGTGTGTGTATGTGCAGTGTATGTGAGCGGTGCATGTGTATGTGCAGTGTATGTGGGCGGTGTGTGTGTGTGTAGTGTATATGGGCGGTGTGTGTGTGTAGTGTATGTGGGCGGTGCATGTGTATGTGCAGTGTATGTGGGCGGTGTGTGTGTATGTGCAGTGTATGTGGGCGGTGTGTGTGTGTCTAGTGTATGTGGGCGGTGTATGTGGGCGGTGCATGTGTATATGCAGTGTATGTGGGTGGTGTGTGTATGTGCAGTGTATGTCGGCGGTGTGTGTGTATGTGCAGTGTATGTGGGCGGTGTGTGTATGTGCAGTGTATGTGGGCGGTGTGTGTGTGTGTAGTGTATGTGGGCGGTGTATGTGGGCGGTGCATGTGTATGTGCAGTGTATGTGCAGTGTATGTGGGCGGTGCATGTGTGTGTGCAGTGTATGTTGGCGGTGTATGTGTATGTGCAGTGTATGTGGGCGGTGCATGTGTATGTGCAGTGTATGTGGGCGGTGTGTGTGCAGTGTATGTAGGCGGTGTGTATGTGCAGTGTATGTGGGCGGTGCATGTAAGTGTGCAGTGTATGTGGGCGGTGTGTGTGTGTAGTGTATGTGGGCGGTGCATGTATATGTGCAGTGTATGTTGGCGGTGTATGTGTATGTGCAGTGTATGTGGGCGGTGCATGTGTGTGTGCAGTGTATGTGGGCGATGTATGTGTATGTGTAGTGTATGTGGGCGGTGCATGTGTATAAGCAGTGTATGTGGGCGGTGCATGTGTATAAGCAGTGTATGTGGGCGGTGCATGTGTATGTGCAGTGTATGTGGGCGGTGTGTGTGTGTGTAGTGTATGTGGGCGGTGTATGTGGGCGGTGCATGTGTATGTGCAGTGTATGTGCAGTGTATGTGGGCGGTGTGTGTGTGTGTGCAGTGTATGTTGGCGGTGTATGTGCAGTGTATGTGGGCGGTGCATGTGTATGTGCAGTGTATGTGGGCGATGTATGTGTATGTGTAGTGTATGTGGGCGGTGTGTGTGCAGTGTATGTAGGCGGTGCGTGTATGTGCAGTGTATGTGGGCGGTGCATGTGTATGTGCAGTGTATGTGGGCGGTGCATGTGTATGTGCAGTGTATGTGGGCGGTGTATGTGTATATGCAGTGTATGTGGGCGGTGTATGTGTATATGCAGTGTATGTGGGCGGTGTGTGTATGTGCAGTGTATGTGGGCGGTGTGTGTATGTGCAGTATATGTGGGCGGTGCATGTGTGTGTGCAGTGTATGTGGGTGGTGCATGTGTGTGTGCAGTGTATGTGGGCGGTGTGTGTATGTGCAGTGTATGTGGGTGGTGCATGTGTGTGTGCAGTGTATGTGGGCGGTGTGTGTATGTGCAGTGTATGTGGGAGGTGTATGTGTATATGCAGTGTATGTGGGCGGTGTGTGTATGTGCAGTGTATGTGGGCGGTGTATGTGTGTGTGCAGTGTATGTGGGGGGTGCATGTGTGTGTGCAGTGTATGTGGGCGGTGTGTGTATGTGCAGTGTATGTGGGTGGTGCATGTGTGTGTGCAGTGTATGTGGGCGGTGTGTGTATGTGCAGTGTATGTGGGCGGTGTGTGTATGTGCAGTGTATGTGGGCGGTGTGTGTATGTGCAATGTATGTGGGCGGTGCATGTGTATGTGCAGTGTATGTGGGCGGTGTGTGTATGTGCAGTGTATGTGGGCGGTGTGTGTATGTGCAGTGTATGTGGGCGGTGTGTGTATGTGCAGTGTATGTGGGCGGTGTGTGTATGTGCAGTGTATGTGGGCAGTGTGTGTATGTGCAGTGTATGTGGGCGGTGTGTGTATGTGCAGTGTATGTGGGCGGTGTGTGTATGTGCAGTGTATGTGGGCAGTGTGTGTATGTGCAGTGTATGTGGGCGGTGTGTGTATGTGCAGTGTATGTGGGCAGTGTGTGTATGTGCAGTGTATATGTGCAGTGTATGTAGGTGTTGTGTGTATGTGCAATGCATGTGGGCGGTGTGTGTATGTGCAGTGTATGTGGGCGGTGCATGTGTATGTGCAGTGTATGTGGGCGGTGCATGTGTATGTGCAGTGTATGTGGGCGGTGTATGTGTTTATGCAGTGTATGTGGGCGGTGTATGTGTATATGCAGTGTATGTGGGCGGTGTGTGTATGTGCAGTGTATGTGGGCGGTGTGTGTATGTGCAGTATATGTGGGCGGTGCATGTGTGTGTGCAGTGTATGTGGGTGGTGCATGTGTGTGTGCAGTGTATGTGGGCGGTGTGTGTATGTGCAGTGTATGTGGGTGGTGCATGTGTGTGTGCAGTGTATGTGGGCGGTGTGTGTATGTGCAGTGTATGTGGGCGGTGTATGTGTATATGCAGTGTATGTGGGCGGTGTGTGTATGTGCAGTGTATGTGGGCGGTGTATGTGTGTGTGCAGTGTATGTGGGGGGTGCATGTGTGTGTGCAGTGTATGTGGGCGGTGTGTGTATGTGCAGTGTATGTGGGTGGTGCATGTGTGTGTGCAGTGTATGTGGGCGGTGTGTGTATGTGCAGTGTATGTGGGCGGTGTATGTGTATATGCAGTGTATGTGGGCGGTGTGTGTATGTGCAGTGTATGTGGGCGGTGTGTGTATGTGCAGTATATGTGGGCGGTGCATGTGTGTGTGCAGTGTATGTGGGTGGTGCATGTGTGTGTGCAGTGTATGTGAGCGGTGTGTGTATGTGCAGTGTATGTGGGCGGTGTATGTGTGTGTGCAGTGTATGTGGGCGGTGCATGTGTGTGTGCAGTGTATGTGGGTGGTGTGTGTATGTGCAGTATATGTGGGTGGTGCATGTGTATGTGCAGTGTATGTGGGTGGTGCATGTGTGTGTGCAGTGTATGTGGGCGGTGCATGTGTATGTGCAGTGTATGTGGGCGGTGCATGTGTGTGTGCAGTATATGTGGGCGGTGTATGTGTATATGCAGTGTATGTGGGCGGTGTGTGTATGTGCAGTGTATGTGGGCGGTGTGTGTATGTGCAGTATATGTGGGCGGTGCATGTGTGTGTGCAGTGTATGTGGGTGGTGCATGTGTGTGTGCAGTGTATGTGGGCGGTGTGTGTATGTGCAGTGTATGTGGGCGGTGTATGTGTGTGTGCAGTGTATGTGGGCGGTGCATGTGTGTGTGCAGTGTATGTGGGTGGTGTGTGTATGTGCAGTATATGTGGGCGGTGCATGTGTATGTGCATGACTGATGGACTAGTGAATTGCGCTCCTGGAAACCTAATAAATAAGACACCACACACTGCGTGACATGGATTAAAATTTTGGCCACAGCAGCCCTTTATTTTTAATAAGAAAAAACATCAACAAGAAAAAACAAGATTATCGGCCCAGAGATGTGGTTGTTATAAATCCCAGCCCCATATCCCCCTCCGCCGTGTACACCTAGCTCAAGGGGGAATCTGGGTATACCCCTTGATCATTTTCCTTGTGTCCGCTGAGCTCCTCCCCAGGGACCCATCTATTCCACTGTCCGCTGAGCTCTGGCCCAGGGACCCATATTCCACTGTCCGCTGAGCTCTGGCCCAGGGACCCCATTAAAAACATAATTCTCCAACCAACAAAGAGGGGGTTTAAACAACCACATCCCGCCGCCGCCAAATGCTGCTGTAACATACAATATTAAAATGTTAATACAATATTAATATGTTGATATGACATTGTCAATTTGGATACATTACTGATAACAATTGATACAATACGATACAATACTAATAATGTTGATAAAATACCGATGATGTTGAATACCAATAACATTGTTAGAATATTGACAGTGTTGCAAAGTCCTGATATTGATACATTTCCCTTTATTATAGGGAGGGTGGGTGGGACAACTGCTTGTTCAGTCTTTGAGTCCAGGACAAAGGAATGACACCTTAACATGGGACCTATTTCTTATATGGCCCCTGCCCCCATCTCTCCTCCTGCTCCCACCACATTCCTTAGGTAAAACCCCCCATCCCTTACTCCTTAACCCTTTCCTGGATCTATCACTGCCTCAGTCATGTACGTTACGGCTATCTGCCTTCACTCTGCTTGACTGATGGACTAGTGAATTGCGCTCCTGGTAACCTAATAAATAAGACACCACACACTGCGTGACATGGATTAAAATTTTGGCCACAGCAGCCCTTTATTTTTAATAAGAAAAAACATCAACAAGAAAAAACAAGATTATCGGCCCAGAGATGTGGTTGTTATAAATCCCAGCCCCATATCCCCCTCCGCCGTGTACACCTAGCTCAAGGGGGAATCTGGGTATACCCCTTGATCATTTTCCTTGTGTCCGCTGAGCTCCTCCCCAGGGACCCATCTATTCCACTGTCCACTGAGCTCCTCCCCAGGGACCCATATTCCACTGTCCGCTGAGCTCTGGCCCAGGGACCCCATTAAAAACATAATTCTCCAACCAACAAAGAGGGGGTTTAAACAACCACATCCCGCCAAGACTCGCTCTTGTGACACCTTACAAGAGTGAGTTCCTCCACAACTTAATGGCTCGTTCTACTCCTTCTTGTATTCCCAACATCCATATATCAATGCCAATGTCATTAAGATGTACCTTATCATCTCTCCAAAAATGTTCCTTTGTATTTTCCAGCATCTGGTGACGTATGGCCACCCCTCCGTTTTCCAACACAAATTTTGTTATTTTTTTATTAACTTTTTTCCTTGTATTATTGATGCGAGCCACTGATCGCGCTGTTCTCCACATTTGTCTAGCTACTATATCCGACCAGACCACCACTGTTTCTGGGTAAGACCTCCATAAATTCAACATATCAAGCTTTATGTTCCTAACTAAATGTCTTGATGTTCTTATTGCTAAATCATTACCACCTAAATGGATAAGTAAGACGTCCGGGGGGCGGTAGAACTCCACATGATACTGGATTTCTCTCAACAGCTGATGCCACTGCATTCCCCTCTTTCCTATCCATGTCACCCGTGCCAAGGAACTGGGCAACCCCAACTGTTTGCCATTAGGCCTGACTGCTGCACGTAAGGCCCCCCAAAAAACAATTGAATGTCCCATGATCCAAACCAGGCATTGCTGTTCAGCTAAAACAAAAACAAAAACACAATTATCACACATTTGTCTAAATGAAGACACAACTACTATAAGATTACCACAATGTACACATATATATACATGTACGCCATTTATAATAAATGTAATCGAATGTAACTCTTAAATCTGCTCGATTCCCATCTCCCGATTTTTTTAACTATGTCAGGCTCTAAGCCCCATCTAGAGCTTCTGTGGCTGCTCCTATCCTAAACGAGTGTGAAGTGAATGCATTTGGAGACTCTCCCAATATTGTCAGGCATTTTTTAAGAACTGCTGTGAATTGAAATTGTGACAATGACTTACAATCCTCATGAATTGCTTAAAGGAAACAATGTGATCCATTTTCCTCTACCCTGTTGATCAGTTTTTGACTTTGCCAGAAAACATTCCAATCTGTCTGTGTACTGATGCACGTCCTCGGCTTGTAGACCCCGTCTGTCTGTGTACTGATGCATGTCCTCATCTTGCAGACCCCCACTTCTGGTGGAGCTACTCGACACCAACTCGCTGATTCTCAAAAGCGCCAAAAAAAAAGGCCAGTGTGAATGCACAACTAAAGAGAAACACTTCAAACGGACTGCTCCAGACTCAGCCTAGTACACTCAGCATCTGCTGCAATAACTGGAAAGAAATCGGACGCCGTTTATCTCTGGTCTTCTTACAACTTTTCCTGTAACCCTTTAGGGCCTGCTTAACTAAAAAATGCTTTGTGTAATCAGTGAAGTCGTGCAACTTAAACCAAAAAGCTAATCCAGACATTTTACTATCAATAGTGGACAATGAAGTACCGTCCACAAAGGCCCTGCTAATGTAAAATAACAACAAGGAAACATTGTCATGTAACCTGGCATCATGTGCCACTAGAGCACACAAGTCTTCCCATTCCCTCCATGCTGACTGGTGCCTCTGCCATGTGCTTACACCCACAGACCGTTCTATCAGAGCGTATGCGGTGTCACTGGCAGTGACCACAGAAAATCCGGACACTTCTTGCCTTGTGCCTCTGCCATCGGGGCTAACGAACGGAATCTGTCCCACTGAAAACGAGACAGAGCATCAGCCACAGAATTGCAAACACCGGGGACATGCACAGCTGTAATCTGACAATTTGACTTTAAACAGCGCAGCACTAGATGACGCAGCAACGTAACAACAGGCAGGGAAGACGCTGATTGTTTGTTGATGACTTCTACAACTCCCAAGTTATCACAATGAAATCTCACTTTTCGGTTTTGGAAAATATTGTACCAAATTTCACAAGCAACCACTATGGGGAACAATTCAAGGAGTACTAAGTTTCGTGTTAACCCATTGTTTCTCCAACTCTCTGGCCACCTATCTGCACACCACTGTCCAGAACAATATGCACCAAAACCAGTTGACCCCGCTGCATCAGTGTGGATGTCTAGATCAAAATTTGAAACCGGTGGTCTGATCCACAATGACCTCCCATTAAACTCCATTAAGAACTGTTCCCATACCGCCAGATCGTCCTTTAATGTTCTAGCCAGCCGCACAAAGTGATGTGGAAAGGTTATGCCTGAGGTAGCTGCAGCTAGGCGCCTACAAAAAACTCTACCCATTGGAATAATGCGACACGCAAAGTTCATTTTCCCTAACAGCGATTGTAGATCCTTTAATCTGATCTTACGGTGAGATCTAACTTCTCTGACTGCCTCCAGCAGATCACTGACCTTGTCATCTGGTAATCTGCACTCCATTGCTTCACTGTCAATCAAAATTCCTAAAAACTTGATAAGTGTAGACGGGCCTTCTGTTTTATCTGATGCTAACGGTACTCCAAAACACTTAAAAACCGACTGAATCGCTGCCAATAATGAAGCACAAACAAATGACTTTGGTGGACCAATACATAGGAAATCATCTAGATAATGCAGGACAGAACGCACGCCGGCTTCCTTCTTTACTACCCACTCTAAAAATGTGCTAAATGATTCAAACAAGGAGCATGAGATGGAGCAGCCCATCGGTAAACACAAGTCTACATAAAACCTGCCACTGACAACCCAAGAGATGGAAGCTTTCTGGATGGACTGGTAAGAGTCTAAAGGCAGCTTCAATGTCTGTTTTTGCCATTAAAGCTCCTCTGCCGTACTTCTGAACCCATGCAATCGCTGTATCAAATGAAGTATACGAGACTGTGCAAAGTTCCTGATCGATTCCATCATTAACTGAGCTTCCATGAGGGAAGGACAGATGATGGATCAGCCTAAACTTATTGGGTTCCTTCTTTGGGACCACCCCCAATGGAGAGACCCTTAAGTTTTCTATTGGCATTTTGGGGAATGGGCCTGCCATGCGGCCCAGGTCAATTTCTTTGTTTAGTTTTGTGGAGACAATGTGAGAATATGTATAAGCTGAAGCAAGGTTACGAGAACAGGTTAATGGGCCTGAAGTAGATGGGATCTTAAAACCTTCTGAGAAACCCTCCCCCAGCAATTGTGCTGCTTTTCTATCTGGGTACCTGCTTAGATAGCCCGCCATCTCCCCGAGTCTAATTGGGGTTTCCCCCTTTTTGGTTAATCTCTGCTGTTGGGGTTTTATTTCGTTTAAAGCATTTTGATAGGCTATGGTTTCCACTACAGAAGCTGCATTCATGTTTGTACCTGCATGTGTTTCCGAATCTGCACTGGCTATCATTGAACTGCCAGCAGCAACCTTTTCTGTTTGCTGCCGACAATCCGATTGCTGATGATCTGCCGACATAGCCCTGAAAGGGCTGATTAACCCCACGTGGCGCTGTCATGAGACGCATCCATAAACTAATATCTTTGTGATCCCAACGAATCCCTTGGCGACCCGCCTTTCGTTGGCGAAACTGCTCATCATAGCGCAGCCATGCTAAACCTCCATACACACGGTGCGCCTCCCCGATAGAATTCATGTAACAAAATAAGGCAGAGCAATGTTCAGGAGTTTTTTGGCCTATTACACTTGCTAATATGGCAAAGGCATGGAACCAATTGCTAAATGTTTGGGGGATGAGACAATACCGTCTTTCTTGTTCCTCTCTTTTCCTCTCATCAAACCTTACTCTATCCAAGTTATATTTTTCTAAGGGCAATAATGAAAATATTTCCACATATTCGTCGGCCCAAATCTTCTCCCTAACCTCCTGTTTCAAATGAATTCCTAGAGGACCCTCAAAACATACATATAATTCTCCTTTTGCTGCATCAGATAATGGAACCCCTTGTGAAATTACTGCGTCCTCCTGTGTGTCTGGATCAGCACACGACTGACTTACCACCTCCGGTGTCCGGGGACCATTCCCACACCATGCAGCAATAGGAGAAGAAGTTATGGGTAAGCTAGACTGACTCAAAGCCTCCTTAACCCCTGACACTAATTGCTGTACTACTGAATTAAGATCCCATCCTACATTGCCGGGACCTGTACCCCCAACTGCGCCCACTGGATTCATTACAGGTGTTGTTACACTAGATATACGACAAGAAAAAGTATTCTCACCAATACCTGGCTGCGTCCTAGGTTGACCAGCCGTCCGTGACGTATTAGTTATAGTCTCTACAGCCCCTCCATTATTGAAGTGCTGCGTGCTGCTGCCCTCTAGTGGGGAGTCGTTATCTGTGTCATAGTCATTGTCTGGAATCTCTGCTGAATCTTGTAGCTGTAGATTTATTGCCTGACTCCAATCCTGAGCCGCCGATGAAGTCTTTGTCTGGTTAAAGTACTTTTGCGCAGTTGTCTTTTTGGATTCCTACCACTCCTCGTGTAATGAGAACCCGGATCCGGAAATGTTGTGTGTCCTAAGCCCGTCCCCCCGTGTTGGTTTATTTCCTGGGGTGAGGCCGTATGATGTCCTCTAGAATGATGCAAAGTTTGTTGAGGAAGTTCTAAGGATTCATGGTGGGCTGTCGTCACGTCAGTTGTAGCTTGTGTGGCTGCTTCTCTGGCTGGCACCTCAGTAGAGCTGGACTTTCTCCTTGCACTTCTTGGTGTCTCTCTGGTTAGATGATCTGGCTCTTTTCTCTGTCCCTTGTTATTCTTGCACTGTAGTTTCCTTCCTGGTTTGTAAGATGGATCAGAGGCCGTGCTGCGCTTTGCTCTTTTCCTAGAAGTAACGGAAGGACTTATGATCCTATTGTGAGTCCTATTGGCCATTTCAGAAGTTAGTCTCTCAGGAGGTCTTGATCTTCTTAGAGTTTGATGTTCAGAAAGTTCAGAAGGGACAGATGCTGTATCCCGGGCATTCTTCAGCAATTCGTCTAGCTGGGCCTGAATCCATTCGGGCCTACATGTCAAAGCCGCGGCCTGAACGCTCTTCAGCAAGGCATCCATACTGCTTGTTCAGTCTTTGAGTCCAGGACAAAGGAATGACACCTTAACATGGGACCTATTTCTTATATGGCCCCTGCCCCCATCTCTCCTCCTGCTCGCTCACCCACCACCACATTCCTTAGGTAAAACCCCCCATCCCTTACTCCTTAACCCTTTCCTGGATCTATCACTGCCTCAGTCATGTACGTTACGGCTATCTGCCTTCACTCTGCTGTATATGTGGGCGATGTATGTGTATGTGCAGTGTATGTGGGTGGTGCATGTGTGTGTGCAGTATATGTGGGTGGTGCATGTGTATGTGCAGTATATGTGGGCGATGTATGTGTATGTGCAGTGTATGTGGGTGGTGCATGTGTGTGTGCAGTGTATGTGGGCGGTGCATGTGTATGTGCAGTATATGTGGGCGGTGCATGTGTATGTGCAGTATATGTGGGCGGTGTATGTGTATGTGCAGTGTATGTGGGTGGTGCATGTGTGTGTGCAGTATATGTGGGCGATGTATGTGTATGTGCAGTGTATATGGGTGCTGCATGTGTGTGTGCAGTATATGTGGGTGGTGCATGTGTATGTGCAGTGTATGTGGGCGGTGCATGTGTGTGTGCAGTGTATGTGGGCGGTGCATGTGTGTGTGCAGTATATGTGGGTGGTGTGTGTATGTGCAGTGTATGTGGGCGGTGTATGTGTATATGCAGTGTATGTGGGCGGTGTGTGTATATGCAGTGTATGTGGGCGGTGTGTGTATGTGCAGTATATGTGGGCGGTGCATGTGTATGTGCAGTATATGTGGGCGGTGCATGTGTGTGTGCAGTGTATGTGGACAGTGCATGTGTATGTGCAGTGTATGTGGGTGGTGCATGTGTATGTGCAGTATATGTGGGCGGTGCATGTGTATTTGCAGTGTATGTGGACAGTGCATGTGTATGTGCAGTGTATGTGGGTGGTGCATGTGTATGTGCAGTATATGTGGGTGGTGCATGTGTATTTGCAGTATATGTGGGCGGTGCATGTGTATTTGCAGTGTATGTGGACAGTGCATGTGTATGTGCAGTGTATGTGGGTGGTGCATGTGTATGTGCAGTATATGTGGGTGGTGCATGTGTATTTGCAGTGTATGTGGACAGTGCATGTGTATGTGCAGTGTATGTGGGTGGTGCATGTGTATGTGCAGTGTATGTGGGCGGTGCATGTGTGTGTGCAGTATATGTGGGCGGTGCATGTGTGTGTGCAGTATATGTGGGCGGTGCATGTGTGTGTGCAGTATATGTGGGCGGTGCATGTGTATGTGGGTGGTGCATGTGTATGTGGGCGGTGCATGTGTGTGTGCAGTATATGTGGGCGGTGTATGTATGTGCAGTATATGTGGGTGGTGCATGTGTATTTGCAGTGTATGTGGGCGGTGCATGTGTTTGTGGGCGGTGCATGTGTGTGTGCAGTATATATGGGCGGTGTATGTATGTGCAGTGTATGTGGGCGGTGCATGTGTATGTGCAGTGTATGTGGGCGGTGTATGTGTGTGTGCAGTATATGTGGGCGGTGCATGTGTATGTGCAGTGTATGTGGACAGTGCATGTGTATGTGCAGTGTATGTGGGTGGTGCATGTGTATGTGCAGTGTATGTGGGCGGTGCATGTGTATGTGCAGTATATGTGGGCGGTGCATGTGTATGTGCAGTGTATGTGGGCGGTGCATGTGTATGTGCAGTGTATGTGGACAGTGCATGTGTATGTGCAGTATATGTGGACAGTGCATGTGTATGTGCAGTATATGTGGGCGGTGCATGTGTATTTGCAGTGTATGTGGACAGTGCATGTGTATGTGCAGTGTATGTGGACAGTGCATGTGTATGTGCAGTATATGTGGACAGTGCATGTGTGTGTGCAGTATATGTGGGCGGTGCATGTGTATTTGCAGTGTATGTGGGCGGTGCATGTGTGTGTGCAGTGTATGTGGGTGGTGTGTGTATGTGCAGTATATGTGGGCGGTGCATGTGTATTTGCAGTGTATGTGGGTGGTGCATGTGTATGTGCAGTGTATGTGGGCGGTGCATGTGTGTGTGCAGTATATGTGGGCGGTGCATGTGTGTGTGCAGTATATGTGGGCGGTGCATGTGTGTGTGCAGTATATGTGGACAGTGCATGTGTATTTGCAGTGTATGTGGGCGGTGCATGTGTGTGTGCAGTGTATGTGGGCGGTGCATGTGTATTTGCAGTGTATGTGGGTGGTGCATGTGTATGTGCAGTGTATGTGGGCGGTGCATGTGTGTGTGCAGTATATGTGGGCGGTGCATGTGTGTGTGCAGTATATGTGGACAGTGCATGTGTATTTGCAGTGTATGTGGGCGGTGCATGTGTGTGTGCAGTGTATGTGGGCGGTGCATGTGTATTTGCAGTGTATGTGGACAGTGCATGTGTATGTGCAGTGTATGTGGACAGTGCATGTGTATGTGCAGTATATGTGGACAGTGCATGTGTGTGTGCAGTATATGTGGGCGGTGCATGTGTATTTGCAGTGTATGTGGGCGGTGCATGTGTGTGTGCAGTATATGTGGGCGGTGTATGTGTGTGTGCAGTGTATGTGGGCGGTGCATGTGTGTGTGCAGTGTATGTGGGTGGTGTGTGTATGTGCAGTATATGTGGGCGGTGCATGTGTATGTGCAGTGTATGTGGGTGGTGCATGTGTATGTGCAGTGTATGTGGGCGGTGCATGTGTGTGTGCAGTATATGTGGGCGGTGCATGTGTGTGTGCAGTATATGTGGGCGGTGCATGTGTGTGTGCAGTGTATGTGGGCGGTGCATGTGTATTTGCAGTGTATGTGGACAGTGCATGTGTATTTGCAGTGTATGTGGGTGGTGCATGTGTATGTGCAGTGTATGTGGGCGGTGCATGTGTGTGTGCAGTGTATGTGGACAGTGCATGTGTATTTGCAGTGTATGTGGGTGGTGCATGTGTATTTGCAGTGTATGTGGACAGTGCATGTGTATTTGCAGTATATGTGGGCGGTGCATGTGTGTGTGCAGTATATGTGGGCGGTGCATGTGTGTGTGCAGTGTATGTGGGCGGTGCATGTGTATTTGCAGTGTATGTGGACAGTGCATGTGTATTTGCAGTGTATGTGGGTGGTGCATGTGTATGTGCAGTGTATGTGGGCGGTGCATGTGTGTGTGCAGTGTATGTGGACAGTGCATGTGTATTTGCAGTGTATGTGGGTGGTGCATGTGTATTTGCAGTGTATGTGGGCGGTGCATGTGTGTGTGCAGTATATGTGGGCGGTGCATGTGTGTGTGCAGTGTATGTGGGCGGTGTATGTATGTGCAGTATATGTGGGCGGTGCATGTGTGTGTGCAGTATATGTGGGCGGTGTATGTATGTGCAGTATATGTGGGCGGTGTATGTATGTGCAGTATATGTGGGCGGTGCATGTGTATGTGGGCGGTGCATGTGTATGTGGGCGGTGCATGTGTGTGTGCAGTATATGTAGGCGGTGTATGTATGTGCAGTATATGTGGGCGGTGCATGTGTGTGTGCAGTGTATGGGGGCGGTGCATGTGTGTGTGGGCGGGGTGTGGCCGGCTGGTGGGCGGGGTGTGGGCGGGTCCGGCAGCTGGTGGGCGGGGTGTGGGCGAGTCCGGCAGCTGCGGGTGGGCGGGTCTGGCGGCTGGTGGGCGGGGTGTGGGCGGGTCCGGCAGCTGGTGGGCGGGGTGTGGGCGAGTCCGGCAGCTGCGGGTGGGCGGGTCTGGCGGCTGGTGGGCGGGGTGTGGGCGGGTCCGGCGGCTGCGGGTGGGCGGGTCCGTCGTCCGGTGGGCGGGGCGGCGGCTGCGGGCGGCGGTGGAGCGGAGCAGCAGCCTCAGTCGCGCACGCTCCCGCTCCGGAGACATGTAGCGGGGGAGGCTCGGGCCCCTGTCGCTGTCCGCTGCGCTGTGTCTGCTCGGGCGGGGGGGAGGATGCTGGGGGTCGTCGCCCCCTGGAGGTGGCTGCTCGCCCTGTGTCTCAGGCTGCTGTTTCTTGTGCCCGCAGGAGTGCCGGTGCGGAGCGGGGACGCCGGCTTCCCCAAAGCCATGGACAACGTGACGGTGCGACAGGGGGACAGCGCCATCCTCAGGTAAGACTCACCTGTGCCATATACAGGGGGTATATATGTATACAGTGTGTAATGTGTGATATACAGGGGGTATATATGTATACAGTGTGTAATGTGTGATATACAGGGGGTATATATGTATACAGTGTGTAATGTGTGATATACAGGGGGTATATATGTATACAGTGTGTAATGTGTGATATACAGGGGGGTATATATGTATACAGTGTGTAATGTGTGATATACAGGGAGTATATATGTATACAGTGTGTAATGTGCTATATACAGGGGGTATATATGTATACAGTGTGTAATGTGTGATATACAGGGAGTATATATGTATACAGTGTGTAATGTGTGATATACAGGGGGGTATATATGTATACAGTGTAATGTGTGATATACAGGAGGTATATATGTATACAGTGTGTAATGTGTGATATACAGGAGGTATATATGTATACAGTGTGTAATGTGCGATATACAGGGGGTATATATGTATACAGTGTGTAATGTGTGATATACAGGGGGTATATATGTATACAGTGTGTAATGTGTGATATACAGGGGGTATATATGTATACAGTGTGTAATGTGTGATATACAGGGGGTATATATGTATACAGTGTGTAATGTGTGATATACAGGGGGTATATATGTATACAGTGTGTAATGTGTGATATACAGGGGGTATATATGTATACAGTGTGTAATGTGCGATATACAGGGGGTATATATGTATACAGTGTGTAATGTGTGATATACAGGGGGTATATATGTATACAGTGTGTAATGTGTGATATACAGGGGGTATATATGTATACAGTGTGTAATGTGTGATATACAGGGGGTATATATGTATACAGTGTGTAATGTGTGATATACAGGGGGTATATATGTATACAGTGTGTAATGTGTGATATACAGGGGGTATATATGTATACAGTGTGTAATGTGCGATATACAGGGGGTATATATGTATACAGTGTGTAATGTGTGATATACAGGGGGGTATATATGTATACAGTGTGTAATGTGTGATATACAGGGGGTATATATGTATACAGTGTGTAATGTGTGATATACAGGGGGTATATATGTATACAGTGTGTAATGTGCGATATACAGGAGGTATATATGTATACAGTGTGTAATGTGCGATATACAGGGGGTATATATGTATACAGTGTGTAATGTGTGATATACAGGGGGTATATATGTATACAGTGTGTAATGTGTGATATACAGGGGGTATATATGTATACAGTGTGTAATGTGTGATATACAGGAGGTATATATGTATACAGTGTGTAATGTGTGATATACAGGGGGTATATATGTATACAGTGTGTAATGTGCGATATACAGGGGGTATATATGTATACAGTGTGTAATGTGTGATATACAGGGGGTATATATGTATACAGTGTGTAATGTGCGATATACAGGGGGTATATATGTATACAGTGTGTAATGTGTGATATACAGGGGGTATATATGTATACAGTGTGTAATGTGTGATATACAGGAGGTATATATGTATACAGTGTGTAATGTGTGATATACAGGAGGTATATATGTATACAGTGTGTAATGTGTGATATACAGGAGGTATATATGTATACAGTGTGTAATGTGTGATATACAGGAGGTATATATGTATACAGTGTGTAATGTGTGATATACAGGAGGTATATATGTATACAGTGTGTAATGTGTGATATACAGGAGGTATATATGTATACAGTGTGTAATGTGTGATATACAGGAGGTATATATGTATACAGTGTGTAATGTGTGATATACAGGGGGTATATATGTATA
Source organism: Anomaloglossus baeobatrachus (assembly GCF_048569485.1). NCBI lineage: Eukaryota > Metazoa > Chordata > Amphibia > Anura > Aromobatidae > Anomaloglossus > Anomaloglossus baeobatrachus. Next base: position 196,606,705 of record NC_134363.1, on the reverse strand, counting down.
CAGTGTGTAATGTGTGATATACAGGGGGTATATATGTATACAGTGTGTAATGTGTGATATACAGGGGGTATATATGTATACAGTGTGTAATGTGCTATATACAGGGGGTATATATGTAGACAGTGTGTAATGTGTGATATACAGGGGGTATATATGTATACAGTGTGTAATGTGTGATATACAGGGGGTATATATGTATACAGTGTGTAATGTGCGATATACAGGGGGTATATATGTATACAGTGTGTAATGTGTGATATACAGGGGGTATATATGTATACAGTGTGTAATGTGTGATATACAGGGGGTATATATGTATACAGTGTGTAATGTGCGATATACAGGGGTTATATATGTATACAGTGTGTAATGTGTGATATACAGGGGGTATATATGTATACAGTGTATAATGTGTGATATACAGGAGGTATATATGTATACAGTGTGTAATGTGTGATATACAGGGGGTATATATGTATACAGTGTGTAATGTGCTATATACAGGGGGTATATATGTATACAGTGTGTAATGTGCTATATACAGGGGGTATATATGTATACAGTGTATAATGTGCGATATACAGGGGGTATATATGTATACAGTGTATAATGTGTGATATACAGGAGGTATATATGTATACAGTGTGTAATGTGTGATATACAGGGGGTATATATGTATACAGTGTGTAATGTGCTATATACAGGGGGTATATATGTATACAGTGTATAATGTGTGATATACAGGAGGTATATATGTATACAGTGTGTAATGTGTGATATACAGGGGGTATATATGTATACAGTGTGTAATGTGCTATATACAGGGGGTATATATGTATACAGTGTGTAATGTGCTATATACAGGGGGTATATATGTATACAGTGTGTAATGTGCTATATACAGGGGGTATATATGTATACAGTGTGTAATGTGCTATATACAGGGGGTATATATGTATACAGTGTGTAATGTGCGATATACAGGGGGTATATATGTATACAGTGTGTAATGTGTGATATACAGGGGGTATATATGTATACAGTGTGTAATGTGCTATATACAGGGGGTATATATGTATACAGTGTGTAATGTGTGATATACAGGGGGTATATATGTATACAGTGTGTAATGTGTGATATACAGGAGGTATATATGTATACAGTGTGTAATGTGTGATATACAGGGGGTATATATGTATACAGTGTGTAATGTGTGATATACAGGGGGTATATATGTATACAGTGTGTAATGTGTGATATACAGGGGGTATATATGTATACAGTGTGTAATGTGTGATATACAGGGGGTATATATGTATACAGTGTGTAATGTGCCATATACAGGGGGTATATATGTATACAGTGTGTAATGTGCTATATACAGGGGGTATATATGTATACAGTGTGTAATGTGTGATATACAGGGGGTATATATGTATACAGTGTGTAATGTGTGATATACAGGAGGTATATATGTATACAGTGTGTAATGTGTGATATACAGGAGGTATATATGTATACAGTGTGTAATGTGCGATATACAGGGGGTATATATGTATACAGTGTGTAATGTGCGATATACAGGGGGTATATATGTATACAGTGTGTAATGTGTGATATACAGGAGGTATATATGTATACAGTGTGTAATGTGTGATATACAGGGGGTATATATGTATACAGTGTGTAATGTGTGATATACAGGGGGTATATATGTATACAGTGTGTAATGTGTGATATACAGGGGGTATATATGTATACAGTGTGTAATGTGTGATATACAGGGGGTATATATGTATACAGTGTGTAATGTGTGATATACAGGGGGTATATATGTATACAGTGTGTAATGTGTGATATACAGGAGGTATATATGTATACAGTGTGTAATGTGTGATATACAGGGGGTATATATGTATACAGTGTGTAATGTGTGATATACAGGGGGTATATATGTATACAGTGTAATGTGCTATATACAGTGGGTATATATGTATACAGTGTGTAATGTGTGATATACAGGGGGTATATATGTATACAGTGTATAATGTGTGATATACAGGAGGTATATATGTATACAGTGTGTAATGTGTGATATACAGGGGGTATATATGTATACAGTGTGTAATGTGTGATATACAGGGGGTATATATGTATACAGTGTGTAATGTGTGATATACAGGGGGTATATATGTATACAGTGTGTAATGTGTGATATACAGGGGGTATATATGTATACAGTGTGTAATTTGTGATATACAGGGGGTATATATGTATACAGTGTGTAATGTGTGATATACAGGGGGTATATATGTATACAGTGTGTAATGTGTGATATACAGGGGGTATATATGTATACAGTGTGTAATGTGTGATATACAGGGGGTATATATGTATACAGTGTGTAATGTGTGATATACAGGGGGTATATATGTATACAGTGTGTAATGTGTGATATACAGGGGGTATATATGTATACAGTGTGTAATGTGTGATATACAGGGGGTATATATGTATACAGTGTGTAATGTGTGATATACAGGGGGTATATATGTATACAGTGTGTAATGTGTGATATACAGGGGGTATATATGTATACAGTGTGTAATGTGTGATATACAGGAGGTATATATGTATACAGTGTGTAATGTGTGATATACAGGGGGTATATATGTATACAGTGTGTAATGTGTGATATACAGGGGGTATATATGTATACAGTGTAATGTGCTATATACAGTGGGTATATATGTATACAGTGTGTAATGTGTGATATACAGGGGGTATATATGTATACAGTGTATAATGTGTGATATACAGGAGGTATATATGTATACAGTGTGTAATGTGTGATATACAGGGGGTATATATGTATACAGTGTGTAATGTGTGATATACAGGGGGTATATATGTATACAGTGTGTAATGTGTGATATACAGGGGGTATATATGTATACAGTGTGTAATGTGTGATATACAGGGGGTATATATGTATACAGTGTGTAATGTGTGATATACAGGGGGTATATATGTATACAGTGTGTAATGTGTGATATACAGGGGGTATATATGTATACAGTGTGTAATGTGTGATATACAGGGGGTATATATGTATACAGTGTGTAAAGCAGAGTGAAGGCAGATAGCCATAACGTACATGACTGAGGCAGTGATAGATCCAGGAAAGGGTTAAGGAGTAAGGGATGGGGGTTTTTACCTAAGGAATGTGGTGGTGGGCGAGCAGGAGGAGAGACGGGGGGGCAGGGGCCATATAAGAAATAGGTCCCATGTTAAGGTGTCATTCCTTTGTCCTGGACTCAAAGACTGAACAAGCAGTTGTGGATGCCTTGCTGAGGAGCGTTCAGACAGCGGCTTTGACATGTAGGCCCGAATGGATTCAGGCCCAGCTAGACGAATTGCTAAAGAGTGCCCGGGATACAGCATCTGTCCCTTCTGAACTTTCTGAACATCAAACTCTAAGAAGATCAAGACCTCCTGAGAGACTAACTTCTGAAATGGCCAATAGGACTCACAATAGGATCATAAGTCCTTCCGTTACTTCTAGGAAAAGAGCAAAGCGCAGCACGGCCTCTGATCCTTCTTACAAACCAGGAAGGAAACTACAGTACAAGAATAACAAGGGACAGAGAAAAGAGCCCGACCATCTAACCAGAGAGACACCAAGAAGTGCAAGGAGAAAGTCCAGCTCTACTGAGGTGCCAGCCAGAGAAGCAGCCACACAAGCTACAACTGACGTGACCACAGCCCACCATGAATCCTTAGAACTTCCTCAACAAACTTTGCATCATTCTAGAGGACATCATACGGCCTCACCCCAGGAAATAAACCAACACGGGGGGATTGGCTTAGGACACACAACATTTCCGGATCCGGGTTCTCATTACACGAGGAGTGGTAGGAATCCAAAAGACAACTGCGCAAAAGTACTTTAACCAGACAAAGACTTCTTCGGCCGGCTCAGGATATGAGTCCGGCAATAAATCTACAGCTACAAGACTCAGCAGAGATTCCAGACAATGACTATGACACAGATAACGACTCCCCACTAGAGGGCAGCAGCACGCAGCACTTCAATAATGAAGGGGCTGTAGAGACTATAACTAATACGTCACGGACGGCTGGTCAACCTAGGACGCAGCCAGGTATTGGTGAGAACACTTTTTCTTGTCCTATATCTAGTGTAACAACACCTGTAATGAGTCCAGTGGGCTCAGTTGGGGGTACAGTTCCCGGCAATGTAGGATGGGATCTTAATTCAGTAGTACAGCAATTAGTGTCCGGGGTTAAGAAGGCTTTGAGTCAGTCTAGCTTACCCATAACTTCTTCTCCTATTGCTGCATGGTGTGGGAATGGTCCCCGGACACCGGAGGTGGTAAGTCAGTCGTGTGCTGATCCAGACACACAGGAGGACGCAGTAATTTCACAAGGGGTTCCATTATCTGATGCAGCAAAAGGAGAATTATATGTATGTTTGGAGGGTCCTCTAGGAATTCATTTGAAACAGGAGGTTAGGGAGAAGATTTGGGCCGACGAATATGTGGAAATATTTTCATTATTGCCCCTTAGGGCTATGTCGGCAGATCATCAGCAAGCGGATTGTCGGCAGCAAACAGAAAAGGTTGCTGCTGGCAGTTCAATGATAGCCAGTGCAGATTCGGAAACACATGCAGGTACAGACATGAATGCAGCTTCTGTAGTGGAAACCATAGCCTATCAAAATGCTTTACACGAAATAAAACCCCAACAGCAGAGATTAACCAAAAAGGGGGAAACCCCAATTAGACTCGGGGAGATGGCGGGCTATCTAAGCAGGTACCCAGATAGAAAAGCAGCACAATTGCTGGGGGAGGGTTTCTCAGAAGGTTTTAAGATCCCATCTACTTCAGGCCCATTAACCTGTTCTCGTAACCTTGCTTCAGCTTATACATATTCTCACATTGTCTCCACAAAACTAAACAAAGAAATTGACCTGGGCCGCATGGCAGGCCCATTCCCCAAAATGCCAATAGAAAACTTAAGGGTCTCTCCATTGGGGGTGGTCCCAAAGAAGGAACCCAATAAGTTTAGGCTGATCCATCATCTGTCCTTCCCTCATGGAAGCTCAGTTAATGATGGAATCAATCAGGAACTTTGCACAGTCTCGTATACTTCATTTGATACAGCGATTGCATGGGTTCAGAAGTACGGCAGAGGAGCTTTAATGGCAAAAACAGACATTGAAGCTGCCTTTAGACTCTTACCAGTCCATCCAGAAAGCTTCCATCTCTTGGGTTGTCAGTGGCAGGTTTTATGTAGACTTGTGTTTACCGATGGGCTGCTCCATCTCATGCTCCTTGTTTGAATCATTTAGCACATTTTTGGAGTGGGTAGTAAAGAAGGAAGCCGGCGTGCGTTCTGTCCTGCATTATCTAGATGATTTCCTATGTATTGGTCCACCAAAGTCATTTGTTTGTGCTTCATTATTGGCAGCGATTCAGTCGGTTTTTAAGTGTTTTGGAGTACCGTTAGCATCAGATAAAACAGAAGGCCCGTCTACACTTATCAAGTTTTTAGGAATTTTGATTGACAGTGAAGCAATGGAGTGCAGATTACCGGATGACAAGGTCAGTGATCTGCTGGAGGCAGTCAGAGAAGTTAGATCCCACCGTAAGATCAGATTAAAGGATCTACAATCGCTGTTAGGAAAAATGAACTTTTCGTGTCGCATTATTCCAATGGGTAGAGTTTTTTGTAGGCGCCTAGCTGCAGCTACCTCAGGCATAACCTTTCCACATCACTTTGTGCGGCTGGCTAGAACATTAAAGGACGATCATGGCGGTATGGGAACAGTTCTTAATAGAGTTTAATGGGAGGTCATTGTGGATCAGACCACCGGTTTCAAATTTTGATCTAGACATCCACACTGATGCAGCGGGGTCAACTGGTTTTGGTGCATATTGTTCTGGACAGTGGTGTGCAGATAGGTGGCCAGAGAGTTGGAGAAACAATGGGTTAACACGAAACTTAGTACTCCTTGAATTGTTCCCCATAGTGGTTGCTTGTGAAATTTGGTGCAATATTTTCCAAAACCGAAAAGGGAGATTTCATTGTGATAACTTGGGAGTTGTAGAAGTCATCAACAAACAATCAGCTTCTTCCCTGCCTGTTGTTACGTTGCTGCGTCATCTAGTGCTGCGCTGTTTAAAGTCACATTGTCAGATTACAGCTGTGCATGTCCCCGGTGTTTGCAATTCTGTGGCTGATGCTCTGTCTCGTTTTCAGTGGGACAGATTCCGTTCGTTAGCCCCGATGGCAGAGGCACAAGGCAAGAAGTGTCCGGATTTTCTGTGGTCACTGCCAGTGACACCGCATACGCTCTGATAGAACGGTCTGTGGGTGTAAGCACATGGCAGAGGTACCAGTCAGCATGGAGGGAATGGGAAGACTTGTGTGCTCTAGTGGGACATGATGCCAGTGTACATGATAATGTTTCCTTGTTGTTATTTTACATTAGCAGGGCCTTTGTGGACGGTACTTCATTGTCCACTATTGATAGTAAAATGTCTGGATTAGCTTTTTGGTTTAAGTTGCACGACTTCACTGATTACACAAAGCAATTTTTAGTTAAGCAGGCCCTAAAGGGTTACAGAAAAAGTTGTAAGAAGACCAGAGATAAACGGCGTCCGATTTCTTTCCAGTTATTGCAGCAGATACTGAGTGTACGAGGCCGAGTCTGGAGCAGTCCCTTTGAAGTGTTTCTCTTTAGTTGTGCATTCACACTGGCCTTTTTTTGGCGCTTTTGAGAATCAGCGAGTTGGTGTCGAGTAGCTCCACCAGAAGTGGGGGTCTACAAGACGAAGACGTGCATCAGTACACAGACAGATTAGAATGTTTTCTGGCAAAGTCAAAAACTGATCAACAGGGTAGAGGAAAATGGATCACATTGTTTCCTTTAAGCAATTCATGAGGATTGTAAGTCATTGTCACAATTTCAATTCACAGCAGTTCTTAAAAAATGCCTGACAATATTGGGAGAGTCTCCAAATGCATTCACTTCACACTCGTTTAGGATAGGAGCAGCCACAGAAGCTGCTAGATGGGGCTTAGAGCCTGACATAGTTAAAAAAATCGGGAGATGGGAATCGAGCAGATTTAAGAGTTACATTCGATTACATTTATTATAAATGGCGTACATGTATATATATGTGTACATTTTGGTAACCTTATAGTAGTTGTGTCTTCATTTAGACAATTGTGTGATAATTGTGTTTTTGTTTTTTGTTTTAGCTGAACAGCAATGCCTGGTTTGGATCATGGGACATTCATTTGTTTTTTGGGGGGCCTTACGTGCAGCAGTCAGGCCTAATGGCAAACAGTTGGGGTTGCCCAGTTCCTTGGCACGGGTGACATGGATAGGAAAGAGGGGAATGCAGTGGCATCAGCTGTTGAGAGAAATCCAGTATCATGTGGAGTTCTACCGCCCCCGGGCGTCTTACTTATCCATTTAGGTGGTAATGATTTAGCAATAAGAACATCAAGACATTTAGTTAGGAACATAAAGCTTGATATGTTGAATTTATGGAGGTCTTACCCAGAAACAGTGGTGGTCTGGTCGGATATAGTAGCTAGACAAATGTGGAGAACAGCGCGATCAGTGGCTCGCATCAATAATACAAGGATAAAGGTTAATAAAAAAATAACAAAATTTGTGTTGGAAAACGGAGGGGTGGCCATACGTCACCAGATGCTGGAAAATACAAAGGAACATTTTTGGAGAGATGATAAGGTACATCTTAATGACATTGGCATTGATATATGGATGTTGGGAATACAAGAAGGAGTAGAACGAGCCATTAAGTTGTGGAGGAACTCACTCTTGTAAGGTGTCACAAGAGCGAGTCTTGGCGGGATGTGGTTGTTTAAACCCCCTCTTTGTTGGTTGGAGAATTATGTTTTTAATGGGGTCCCTGGGCCAGAGCTCAGCGGACAGTGGAATATGGGTCCCTGGGGAGGAGCTCAGTGGACAGTGGAATAGATGGGTCCCTGGGGAGGAGCTCAGCGGACACAAGGAAAATGATCAAGGGGTATACCCAGATTCCCCCTTGAGCTAGGTGTACACGGCGGAGGGGGATATGGGGCTGGGATTTATAACAACCACATCTCTGGGCCGATAATCTTGTTTTTTCTTGTTGATGTTTTTTCTTATTAAAAATAAAGGGCTGCTGTGGCCAAAATTTTAATCCATGTCACGCAGTGTGTGGTGTCTTATTTATTAGATTACCAGGAGCGCAATTCACTAGTCCATCAGTCATGTGTGATATACAGGGAGTATATATGTATACAGTGTGTAATGTGTGATATACAGGGGGTATATATGTATACAGTGTGTAATGTGTGATATACAGGGGGTATATATGTATACAGTGTGTAATGTGTGATATACAGGGGGTATATATGTATACAGTGTGTAATGTGTGATATACAGGGGGTATATATGTATACAGTGTGTAATGTGTGATATACAGGAGGTATATATGTATACAGTGTGTAATGTGCTATATACAGGGGGTATATATGTATACAGTGTGTAATGTGTGATATACAGGGGGTATATATGTATACAGTGTGTAATGTGTGATATACAGGGGGTATATATGTATACAGTGTGTAATGTGTGATATACAGGGGGTATATATGTATACAGTGTGTAATGTGTGATATACAGGGGGTATATATGTATACAGTGTGTAATGTGTGATATACAGGAGGTATATATGTATACAGTGTGTAATGTGTGATATACAGGGGGTATATATGTATACAGTGTGTAATGTGTGATATACAGGAGGTATATATGTATACAGTGTGTAATGTGCTATATACAGGGGGTATATATGTATACAGTGTGTAATGTGTGATATACAGGGGGTATATATGTATACAGTGTGTAATGTGTGATATACAGGGGGTATATATGTATACAGTGTGTAATGTGTGATATACAGGGGGTATATATGTATACAGTGTGTAATGTGTGATATACAGGGGGTATATATGTATACAGTGTGTAATGTGTGATATACAGGAGGTATATATGTATACAGTGTGTAATGTGTGATATACAGGGGGTATATATGTATACAGTGTGTAATGTGTGATATACAGGAGGTATATATGTATACAGTGTGTAATGTGTGATATACAGGGAGTATATATGTATACAGTGTGTAATGTGTGATATATACAGGAGGTATATATGTATACAGTGTGTAATGTGTGATATACAGGAGGTATATATGTATACAGTGTGTAATGTGTGATATACAGGGAGTATATATGTATACAGTGTGTAATGTGTGATATACAGGGGGTATATATGTATACAGTGTGTAATGTGTGATATACAGGGGGTATATATGTATACAGTGTAATGTGTGATATACAGGGGGTATATATGTATACAGTGTGTAATGTGTGATATACAGGGGGTATATATGTATACAGTGTGTAATGTGTGATATACAGGGGGTATATATGTATACAGTGTAATGTGTGATATACAGGGGGTATATATGTATACAGTGTGTAATGTGTGATATACAGGGGGTATATATGTATACAGTGTGTAATGTGTGATATACAGGGGGTATATGTGATATACAGGGGGTATATATGTATACAGTGTGTAATGTGCGATATACAGGGGGTATATATGTATACAGTGTGTAATGTGTGATATACAGGAGGTATATATGTATACAGTGTGTAATGTGTGATATACAGGGAGTATATATGTATACAGTGTGTAATGTGTGATATACAGGGGGTATATATGTATACAGTGTGTAATGTGTGATATACAGGGGGTATATATGTATACAGTGTGTAATGTGTGATATACAGGAGGTATATATATGTATACAGTGTGTAATGTGCTATATACAGGGGGTATATATGTATACAGTGTAATGTGTGATATACAGGGGGTATATATGTATACAGTGTGTAATGTGCTATATACAGGGGGTATATATGTATACAGTGTGTAATGTGTGATATACAGGGGGTATATATGTATACAGTGTGTAATGTGTGATATACAGGAGGTATATATGTATACAGTGTGTAATGTGTGATATGCAGGGGGTATATATGTATACAGTGTGTAATGTGCTATATACAGGGGGTATATATGTATACAGTGTGTAATGTGCTATATACAGGGGGTATATATGTATACAGTGTGTTATGTGTGATATACAGGGGGTATATATGTATACAGTGTGTAATGTGTGATATACAGGGGGTATATATGTATACAGTGTGTAATGTGTGATATACAGGGGGTATATATGTATACAGTGTGTAATGTGCGATATACAGGGGGTATATATGTATACAGTGTGTAATGTGCGATATACAGGGGGTATATATGTATACAGTGTGTAATGTGTGATATACAGGGGGTATATATGTATACAGTGTGTAATGTGTGATATACAGGGGGTATATATGTATACAGTGTGTAATGTGTGATATACAGGGGGTATATATGTATACAGTGTGTAATGTGTGATATACAGGGGGTATATATGTATACAGTGTGTAATGTGTGATATACAGGGGGTATATATGTATACAGTGTGTAATGTGCGATATACAGGGGGTATATATGTATACAGTGTGTAATGTGCGATATACAGGGGGTATATATGTATACAGTGTGTAATGTGTGATATACAGGGGGTATATATGTATACAGTGTAATGTGTGATATACAGGGGGTATATATGTATACAGTGTGTAATGTGCTATATACAGGGGGTATATATGTATACAGTGTGTAATGTGTGATATACAGGGGGTATATATGTATACAGTGTGTAATGTGTGATATACAGGGGGTATATATGTATACAGTGTGTAATGTGTGATATACAGGGGGTATATATGTATACAGTGTGTAATGTGCGATATACAGGGGGTATATATGTATACAGTGTGTAATGTGCGATATACAGGGGGTATATATGTATACAGTGTGTAATGTGTGATATACAGGGGGTATATATGTATACAGTGTGTAATGTGCGATATACAGGGGGTATATATGTATACAGTGTGTAATGTGTGATATACAGGGGGTATATATGTATACAGTGTGTAATGTGCGATATACAGGGGGTATATATGTATACAGTGTGTAATGTGTGATATACAGGGAGTATATATGTATACAGTGTGTAATGTGTGATATACAGGGGGTATATATGTATACAGTGTGTAATGTGTGATATACAGGGGGTATATATGTATACAGTGTGTAATGTGTGATATACAGGGGGGTATATATGTATACAGTGTGTAATGTGTGATATATAGGGGGTATATATGTATACAGTGTGTAATGTGTGATATACAGGGGGTATATATGTATACAGTGTGTAATGTGTGATATACAGGGGGTATATATGTATACAGTGTGTAATGTGTGATATACAGGAGGTATATATGTATACAGTGTGTAATGTGTGATATACAGGGGGTATATATGTATACAGTGTGTAATGTGTGATATACAGGGGGTATATATGTATACAGTGTGTAATGTGTGATATATAGGGGGTATATATGTATACAGTGTGTAATGTGTGATATACAGGGGGTATATATGTATACAGTGTGTAATGTGTGATATACAGGAGGTATATATGTATACAGTGTGTAATGTGTGATATACAGGAGGTATATATGTATACAGTGTGTAATGTGTGATATACAGGGGGTATATATGTATACAGTGTGTAATGTGTGATATATAGGGGGTATATATGTATAGTGTGTAATGTGCTATATACAGGGGGTATATATGTATACAGTGTGTAATGTGTGATATACAGGGGGTATATATGTATACAGTGTGTAATGTGCGATATACAGGGGGTATATATGTATACAGTGTGTAATGTGCGATATACAGGGGGTATATATGTATACAGTGTGTAATGTGTGATATACAGGGGGTATATATGTATACAGTGTGTAATGTGCTATATACAGGAGGTATATATGTATACAGTGTGTAATGTGCTATATACAGGGGGTATATATGTATACAGTGTGTAATGTGTGATATACAGGGGGTATATATGTATACAGTGTGTAATGTGTGATATACAGGGGGGTATATATGTATACAGTGTGTAATGTGCGATATACAGGGGGTATATATGTATACAGTGTGTAATGTGCGATATACAGGGGGTATATATGTATACAGTGTGTAATGTGTGATATACAGGGGGTATATATGTATACATTGTGTAATGTGTGATATACAGGGGGTATATATGTATACAGTGTGTAATGTGTGATATACAGGAGGTATATATGTATACAGTGTGTAATGTGTGATATACAGGGGGTATATATGTATACAGTGTGTAATGTGTGATATACAGGGAGTATATATGTATACAGTGTGTAATGTGTGATATACAGGGGGTATATATGTATACAGTGTGTAATGTGTGATATACAGGGGGTATATATGTATACAGTGTGTAATGTGTGATATATAGGGGGTATATATGTATAGTGTGTAATGTGCTATATACAGGGGGTATATATGTATACAGTGTGTAATGTGTGATATACAGGGGGTATATATGTATACAGTGTGTAATGTGCGATATACAGGGGGTATATATGTATACAGTGTGTAATGTGCGATATACAGGGGGTATATATGTATACAGTGTGTAATGTGCGATATACAGGGGGTATATATGTATACAGTGTGTAATGTGTGATATACAGGGAGTATATATGTATACAGTGTGTAATGTGATATACAGGAGGTATATATGTATAGTGTGTAATGTGTGATATACAGGGGGTATATATGTATACAGTGTGTAATGTGTGATATACAGGAGGTATATATGTATACAGTGTGTAATGTGTGATATACAGGGGGTATATATGTATACAGTGTGTAATGTGTGATATACAGGGGGTATATATGTATACAGTGTGTAATGTGTGATATACAGGGGGTATATATGTATACAGTGTGTAATGTGTGATATACAGGGGGTATATATGTATACAGTGTGTAATGTGTGATATACAGGGGGTATATATGTATACAGTGTGTAATGTGTGATATACAGGGGGTATATATGTATACAGTGTAATGTGTGATATACAGGGGGTATATATGTATACAGTGTGTAATGTGTGATATACAGGGGGTATATATGTATACAGTGTGTAATGTGTGATATACAGGGGGTATATATGTATACAGTGTGTAATGTGTGATATACAGGGGGTATATATGTATACAGTGTGTAATGTGTGATATACAGGAGGTATATATGTATACAGTGTGTAATGTGTGATATACAGGAGGTATATATGTATACAGTGTGTAATGTGTGATATACAGGGGGTATATATGTATACAGTGTGTAATGTGTGATATACAGGGGGTATATATGTATACAGTGTGTAATGTGTGATATACAGGGGGTATATATGTATACAGTGTGTAATGTGTGATATACAGGGGGTATATATGTATACAGTGTGTAATGTGCCATATACAGGGGGTATATATGTATACAGTGTGTAATGTGTGATATACAGGGGGTATATATGTATACAGTGTGTAATGTGTGATATACAGGGGGTATATATGTATACAGTGTGTAATGTGTGATATACAGGGGGTATATATGTATACAGTGTGTAATGTGTGATATACAGGGGGTATATATGTATACAGTGTGTAATGTGTGATATACAGGAGGTATATATGTATACAGTGTGTAATGTGTGATATACAGGGGGTATATATGTATACAGTGTGTAATGTGTGATATACAGGGGGTATATATGTATACAGTGTGTAATGTGTGATATACAGGGGGTATATATGTATACAGTGTGTAATGTGTGATATACAGGGGGGTATATATGTATACAGTGTGTAATGTGTGATATACAGGGGGTATATATGTATACAGTGTGTAATGTGTGATATACAGGGGGGTATATATGTATACAGTGTGTAATGTGTGATATACAGGGGGTATATATGTATACAGTGTGTAATGTGTGATATACAGGGCGTATATATGTATACAGTGTGTAATGTGTGATATACAGGAGGTATATATGTATACAGTGTGTAATGTGTGATATACAGGGGGTATATATGTATACAGTGTGTAATGTGTGATATACAGGGGGTATATATGTATACAGTGTGTAATGTGTGATATACAGGGGGGTATATATGTATACAGTGTAATGTGTGATATACAGGGGGTATATATGTATACAGTGTGTAATGTGTGATATACAGGAGGTATATATGTATACAGTGTGTAATGTGCGATATACAGGGGGTATATATGTATACAGTGTGTAATGTGTGATATACAGGGGGTATATATGTATACAGTGTGTAATGTTTGATATACAGGGGGTATATATGTATACAGTGTAATGTGTGATATACAGGGGGTATATATGTATACAGTGTGTAATGTGCTATATACAGGGGGTATATATGTATACAGTGTGTAATGTGTGATATACAGGGGGTATATATGTATACAGTGTGTAATGTGTGATATACAGGGGGTATATATGTATACAGTGTGTAATGTGTGATATACAGGGGGTATATATGTATACAGTGTGTAATGTGCGATATACAGGGGGTATATATGTATACAGTGTGTAATGTGCGATATACAGGGGGTATATATGTATACAGTGTGTAATGTGTGATATACAGGGGGTATATATGTATACAGTGTGTAATGTGCGATATACAGGGGGTATATATGTATACAGTGTGTAATGTGCGATATACAGGGGGTATATATGTATACAGTGTGTAATGTGCGATATACAGGGGGTATATATGTATACAGTGTGTAATGTGTGATATACAGGGAGTATATATGTATACAGTGTGTAATGTGTGATATACAGGGGGTATATATGTATACAGTGTGTAATGTGTGATATACAGGGGGTATATATGTATACAGTGTGTAATGTGTGATATACAGGGGGGTATATATGTATACAGTGTGTAATGTGTGATATATAGGGGGTATATATGTATACAGTGTGTAATGTGTGATATACAGGGGGTATATATGTATACAGTGTGTAATGTGTGATATACAGGGGGTATATATGTATACAGTGTGTAATGTGTGATATACAGGAGGTATATATGTATACAGTGTGTAATGTGTGATATACAGGGGGTATATATGTATACAGTGTGTAATGTGTGATATACAGGGGGTATATATGTATACAGTGTGTAATGTGTGATATATAGGGGGTATATATGTATACAGTGTGTAATGTGTGATATACAGGGGGTATATATGTATACAGTGTGTAATGTGTGATATACAGGAGGTATATATGTATACAGTGTGTAATGTGTGATATACAGGAGGTATATATGTATACAGTGTGTAATGTGTGATATACAGGGGGTATATATGTATACAGTGTGTAATGTGTGATATATAGGGGGTATATATGTATAGTGTGTAATGTGCTATATACAGGGGGTATATATGTATACAGTGTGTAATGTGTGATATACAGGGGGTATATATGTATACAGTGTGTAATGTGCGATATACAGGGGGTATATATGTATACAGTGTGTAATGTGCGATATACAGGGGGTATATATGTATACAGTGTGTAATGTGTGATATACAGGGGGTATATATGTATACAGTGTGTAATGTGCTATATACAGGAGGTATATATGTATACAGTGTGTAATGTGCTATATACAGGGGGTATATATGTATACAGTGTGTAATGTGTGATATACAGGGGGTATATATGTATACAGTGTGTAATGTGTGATATACAGGGGGGTATATATGTATACAGTGTGTAATGTGCGATATACAGGGGGTATATATGTATACAGTGTGTAATGTGTGATATACAGGGGGTATATATGTATACATTGTGTAATGTGTGATATACAGGGGGTATATATGTATACAGTGTGTAATGTGTGATATACAGGAGGTATATATGTATACAGTGTGTAATGTGTGATATACAGGGGGTATATATGTATACAGTGTGTAATGTGTGATATACAGGGGGTATATATGTATACAGTGTGTAATGTGTGATATACAGGGGGTATATATGTATACAGTGTGTAATGTGTGATATATAGGGGGTATATATGTATAGTGTGTAATGTGCTATATACAGGGGGTATATATGTATACAGTGTGTAATGTGTGATATACAGGGGGTATATATGTATACAGTGTGTAATGTGCGATATACAGGGGGTATATATGTATACAGTGTGTAATGTGCGATATACAGGGGGTATATATGTATACAGTGTGTAATGTGTGATATACAGGGAGTATATATGTATACAGTGTGTAATGTGATATACAGGAGGTATATATGTATAGTGTGTAATGTGTGATATACAGGGGGTATATATGTATACAGTGTGTAATGTGTGATATACAGGAGGTATATATGTATACAGTGTGTAATGTGTGATATACAGGGGGTATATATGTATACAGTGTGTAATGTGTGATATACAGGGGGTATATATGTATACAGTGTGTAATGTGTGATATACAGGGGGTATATATGTATACAGTGTGTAATGTGTGATATACAGGGGGTATATATGTATACAGTGTGTAATGTGTGATATACAGGGGGTATATATGTATACAGTGTGTAATGTGTGATATACAGGGGGTATATATGTATACAGTGTAATGTGTGATATACAGGGGGTATATATGTATACAGTGTGTAATGTGTGATATACAGGGGGTATATATGTATACAGTGTGTAATGTGTGATATACAGGGGGTATATATGTATACAGTGTGTAATGTGTGATATACAGGGGGTATATATGTATACAGTGTGTAATGTGTGATATACAGGGGGTATATATGTATACAGTGTGTAATGTGTGATATACAGGAGGTATATATGTATACAGTGTGTAATGTGTGATATACAGGAGGTATATATGTATACAGTGTGTAATGTGCCATATACAGGGGGTATATATGTATACAGTGTGTAATGTGTGATATACAGGGGGTATATATGTATACAGTGTGTAATGTGTGATATACAGGGGGTATATATGTATACAGTGTGTAATGTGCCATATACAGGGGGTATATATGTATACAGTGTGTAATGTGTGATATACAGGGGGTATATATGTATACAGTGTGTAATGTGTGATATACAGGGGGTATATATGTATACAGTGTGTAATGTGTGATATACAGGGGGTATATATGTATACAGTGTGTAATGTGTGATATACAGGGGGTATATATGTATACAGTGTGTAATGTGTGATATACAGGAGGTATATATGTATACAGTGTGTAATGTGTGATATACAGGGGGTATATATGTATACAGTGTGTAATGTGTGATATACAGGGGGTATATATGTATACAGTGTGTAATGTGTGATATACAGGGGGTATATATGTATACAGTGTGTAATGTGTGATATACAGGGGGGTATATATGTATACAGTGTGTAATGTGTGATATACAGGGGGTATATATGTATACAGTGTGTAATGTGTGATATACAGGGGGGTATATATGTATACAGTGTGTAATGTGTGATATACAGGGGGTATATATGTATACAGTGTGTAATGTGTGATATACAGGGCGTATATATGTATACAGTGTGTAATGTGTGATATACAGGAGGTATATATGTATACAGTGTGTAATGTGTGATATACAGGGGGTATATATGTATACAGTGTGTAATGTGTGATATACAGGGGGTATATATGTATACAGTGTGTAATGTGTGATATACAGGGGGGTATATATGTATACAGTGTAATGTGTGATATACAGGGGGTATATATGTATACAGTGTGTAATATGTGATATACAGGAGGTATATATGTATACAGTGTGTAATGTGCGATATACAGGGGGTATATATGTATACAGTGTGTAATGTGTGATATACAGGGGGTATATATGTATACAGTGTGTAATGTTTGATATACAGGGGGTATATATGTATACAGTGTGTAATGTGTGATATACAGGGGGTATATATGTATACAGTGTGTAATGTGTGATATACAGGGGGTATATATGTATACAGTGTGTAATGTGTGATATACAGGGGGTATATATGTATACAGTGTGTAATGTGTGATATACAGGAGGTATATATGTATACAGTGTGTAATGTGTGATATACAGGGGGTATATATGTATACAGTGTGTAATGTGTGATATACAGGAGGTATATATGTATACAGTGTGTAATGTGTGATATACAGGAGGTATATATGTATACAGTGTGTAATGTGCGATATACAGGGGGTATATATGTATACAGTGTGTAATGTGTGATATACAGGGGGTATATATGTATACAGTGTGTAATGTTTGATATACAGGGGGTATATATGTATACAGTGTGTAATGTGTGATATACAGGGGGTATATATGTATACAGTGTGTAATGTGTGATATACAGGAGGTATATATGTATACAGTGTGTAATGTGTGATATACAGGGGGTATATATGTATACAGTGTGTAATGTGTGATATACAGGGGGTATATATGTATACAGTGTGTAATGTGTGATATACAGGAGGTATATATGTATACAGTGTGTAATGTGTGATATACAGGGGGTATATATGTATACAGTGTGTAATGTGTGATATACAGGGGGTATATATGTATACAGTGTGTAATGTGTGATATACAGGGGGTATATATGTATACAGTGTGTAATGTGCTATATACAGGGGGTATATATGTATACAGTGTGTAATGTGTGATATACAGGGGGTATATATGTATACAGTGTGTAATGTGTGATATACAGGGGGGTATATATGTATACAGTGTGTAATGTGTGATATACAGGGGGTATATATGTATACAGTGTGTAATGTGTGATATACAGGGCGTATATATGTATACAGTGTGTAATGTGTGATATACAGGAGGTATATATGTATACAGTGTGTAATGTGTGATATACAGGGGGTATATATGTATACAGTGTGTAATGTGTGATATACAGGGGGTATATATGTATACAGTGTGTAATGTGTGATATACAGGGGGTATATATGTATACAGTGTATAATGTGTGATATACAGGAGGTATATATGTATACAGTGTGTAATGTGCCATATACAGGGGGTATATATGTATACAGTGTGTAATGTGCGATATACAGGGGGTATATATGTATACAGTGTGTAATGTGCTATATACAGGAGGTATATATGTATACAGTGTGTAATGTGCTATATACAGGGGGTATATATGTATACAGTGTGTAATGTGTGATATATAGGGGGTGGGGTGTATATATCTAATATATAAAGCTGAGTGTATGTGTGTGTGTCCGCTAAAGGAATTCGCACCGTCGCATTTACAATCACAAAATTTTGCTGACGCTCCATGTCAGGGGACGTCATGTACTATGTTTTGACAAGAAAATTTAACCCTGTGCCTTACAGTTACTCTCCAAAAAACCTGCCTTCATTAAGGTGAATGAAGCTGCGAGCTATAGGCTATTAATAGGAGCTGTGAGTGGTTGCTATAGGAACAAAGGACAGTCATAGTATAAGAAGCTTATGTGTGAGGTAATATTACATCAGTGGGGAGACGGAGAAAGAGACAGACACACGGAGAAAGAGACAGACACACGGAGAAAGAGACAGACACACGGAGAAAGAGACAGACACACGGAGAAAGAGACAGACACACGGAGAAAGAGACAGACACACGGAGAAAGAGACAGACACACGGAGAAAGAGACAGACACACGGAGAAAGAGACAGACACACGGAGAAAGAGACAGACACACGGAGAAAGAGACAGACACACGGAGAAAGAGACAGACACACGGAGAAAGAGACAGACACACGGAGAAAGAGACAGACACACGGAGAAAGAGACAGACACACGGAGAAAGAGACAGACACACGGAGAAAGAGACAGACACACGGAGAAAGAGACAGACACACGGAGAAAGAGACAGACACACGGAGAAAGAGACAGACACACGGAGAAGGAGACAGACACACGGAGAAGGAGACAGACACACGGAGAAGGAGACAGACACACGGAGAAGGAGACAGACACACGGAGAAAGAGACAGACACACGGAGAAGGAGACAGACACACGGAGAAGGAGACAGACACACGGAGAAGGAGACAGACACACGGAGAAGGAGACAGACACACGGAGAAGGAGACAGACACACGGAGAAGGAGACAGACACACGGAGAAGGAGACAGACACACGGAGAAGGAGACAGACACACGGAGAAGGAGACAGACACCGTTATTATCCCGGGCAATGCCCGGGTACTACAGCTAATATATATGTATGTGTGTGTGTATATACTGTATATATAATACACGCAGTGTGTAATGTGTAAGATATATATGGGGCATGTGTATGTACATAGTGTAATATACAGGAGGGTTATGTGGATATATATATATATTAGCTTGGACATCCCGGGTCAAAATTACTGTTGTTGACACTTAAGCAACTTGAAGGTGAAATTCTCTCTAAACGGCAGGAGGACGACGCGTTTATTTCCTTTGTTTTTGAGGCAAAAAATATATTTTCATCTTTTACATTTCAAAATTAACAAAAAAGGAAAATGAACCGATGCAAAAGTTTGGGCACCCTGCATGGTTAGTGCTGCTCCCTGAAAATAAACCCTAGCCACTGATACACAAGGAAATGTCTGATTTAAGAACACAGCGGGACTGTCCATCAGTGAAGGCAGACACTTCCCCCTCCCCCCACAAAGAAGGCACACTTCCCCCCCCCCATACTAGAGAAGGCACACTCCCCCCCCCCCCCTTACCCCACCAGAGAAGGCACACTACCCCCCCCCTTACCCCACCAGAGAAGGCACACTTCCCCCCCCCCCCATACTAGAGAAGGCACACTCCCCCCCCCCTTACCCCACCAGAGAAGGCTGTGAGGTAAATCCGGAGATATGACGATAAATCATGATATTCAAGTATGTCAGGAAGCCCTCTCCTGGTGTCACCCCCCCTTTCCTTCACACAACTTGTTTAGCAACCCATCCCATGGCCATCTCCTGTGATATGGAAATTGGATGATGTGGGGACAATGGACACAGGATGACTCCCTGCCGTCACCCTGTAACAAGAGTTGTATCTAATTAGCAAGGCTATGGAAATAGCCAGACAGAACGACTCCAGTAAAAAATGGTTCATATCTCGCAAGCCATATTTCCGATAAATATGGCAACCATAAAAATGGTGTCTCCGCATGCGGACGATGCTGGCACACCCTTTTTATGGGAGCGGGAGCTTGGGAAATACCCCAGGCGTGATATCAGCCAATGTGGAACTAGTAGACAAGTCACGAGTCCTCTCATTCTGTAGCTAAATTCATAACTGTCACAATGAGAGCATTGGCGTCCGCCTACGACGCTCCCAGGCAAAGTTATGGCCCCTATTCCATGTTGGGATATTGTCCATAACTCAAGCCAGGGGTGGAGCAGTGCTCCCTCTGAGGTCACTAAGGTAGGAGGGGACCTGGATTTGCCCAGGTTGATAACCCTACTTCGGCCATTTTCCAGTGTTCTTTCGCTGGGGGCACGTGCAGGAAACATCTGTGGGAGTTCCTAGAAACCTGGTCTACAGCGCCCCCCTGTGGCCAGACGCACAAGGTAACTGATTGAATTGCATACCTGTTTGTAAACCATGCTTTATCTGTAACTGTACTCTGACATATGTATATTCTGTAGATTCCCTATTGTATATATTGTAGTTTCTAGTGTGCTTTAGGCTGATTAAATTATATAATTAATCTTGGGCTGTTCTGTTATCTCGATCTTGAATCCCACGTCTGTGTGTTCGGCTAATAGTTACCGTGAAGCGGTTGGTGGCAGCGAGTTGTGCCAAGGATTATTGTGGGGAGGCCAGTGAGATTCGGGGAGATTTTATATATTCCGCCCGCGGAGGTCGGGGGAATATATACCCTACTCTCACCGGGGACCCTTCAATAATCGGCATAAGTAGTATAGCGGCCTCCTTGCTTATTGTCGGGCAATTCCATAATTGGCCTGACTATAAGAGGGGCGCTAGAGAGCGCGTCACGTGCTCTGTCTGTCGGTCGGGAGGTATAAAGGAGGGGTGACCCCCACTTGTTACCCCCCGATTGTGACGTACTGGTAGCCAGCGCGGGGGATTTCTGAGTGACCCCCCCGGTGGTTTGTGACATATTGGTGGCATAGCGGTGGGATCGAGATAATAGTGTGTGTGAGTGTGAGACCCATACTCCCAGACACTAAAGACTGCCTGCAGCAGCTGTGGCTGCTGGGGTCTTCAGACTAGCTCAACACTAGAGTGTCAGAGTGCAGATACTGTAAGGTGTGTGGAGGCATCAGGTGTCAGTTCTGTGTCAGTGACCAAAAGTCTGCAAGAATGGCTGAGAGCACCAGGAGCAAAGCCAAAGGAATGGCCGATGCTCAGGCCAGAGACGATGAGGAGGTTGTCCACGAGCCCTCCAAGAGCCCGACGCCAGAGAACAGCTCTGCAGAGGACATCGCACAACCTGGCACTGCTGGACAAAATGAGGAGGAGCTCGCCCAAGGGTCCTCAACGAGCCAGATGCCAGCCCTCCGCTCTGCAATGGACAGTGAATCACCAGGCTCCGCAGCGGGCCGCAGATCACCACGTGCCATTCCACCGAGCCTGGGAGGCTCGGATAGCCTTCTTCAAATGGCTATGGCCCTTCTCCAGGCTGGAGACCAGGAGGGCTACAAGGAACTCCTGGCAGAGCGCAGGGCAGAGCGGCAGGCGGCGCGTGACGCTGAGGCTGCGGAGCGGCAAGCAGCGTGTGAGGCTGCGGAGCGGCAAGCAGCACGTGAAGAGCGACGGCAACAGGCAGACCGTGACCACCAGCTGCAGCTAGCTCAGCTCCGGCCCTCATCAGCCACACGTGACCTTCAAGACACCAAACTTCCAAAGGTCCGTGTTGAGGACTTCCCAGTGCTGGAGAAGGATGGAGACTTGGACTCTTTCCTGACTGCTTTTGAACGGACTTGCTTGCAGCACCATCTGGACAAGGATCAGTGGGCCAAATACCTGACCCCCCGTCTAAGGGGTAAGGCCCTGGATATCCTTGGGGACTTGCCTGCTGAGGCAGATCAGGGCTACGACACCATCAAGCGGGCCCTGATCCAACAGTACAACCTCACTCCAGAGTCCTACCGCAAGAAGTTCCGGAGCCTACAGAAGGGACCAAAGGACTCCTGGGCTGACCACAGGCGGGCACTTGCCCGAGCTGCCGACCACTGGACCCAAGGCCTGCAGCTTTCCACCGGACCGGAGATCCTGGACTTGTTCATCACGGAGCAACTCTTGTGGAACTGCCCTGAGGATCTCCGCCAGTTCATCCGAGACCAGAAGCCAAAGGGGTCCACGGCTACAGCTGCCCTGGCCGATGACTACACCAACAACCGGGCCCCAGAGGCCAGGAGAGCAGCCACCAGCAGCACCTGGAGAGGGGGTAAGATGAATTCTACGACTGCCCCACCTGCCCCTAGACTGCAGGGGGTGTCCCCCTCAACTCCCCTCTCCAGGCCCGTGGCAGAACCAAGACGGTGCCACCAGTGCAACCTACCTGGACACTTCAAGGCCATGTGCCCTCAGCGTCCCAAGGCCCCGGCTCCGTCCCAAGGGCCGCCCAAGGTGTATTGTGTGGGTGGGGGTGGTGGTAGGTCCCTGGACAGCTTCCAACCTGTCACCGTCGGCCGGTCTGTGACCATAGGACTGCGAGACAGCGCCTCGGAGGTGACTCTGGTGCGGCCTGACATGGTGTCCCCCCAAGACTTGATCCCGGGAAAAACCCTCGCTGTCTCCGGGATTGGAGGCATTGACCCGGCGCTGCCTGTTGCTGACATTTATGTGGACTGGGGCGCAGGGCGAGGGGTGAGGGAGGTGGGGGTAACTGATCGGATCCCCGCAAACGTGCTACTTGGGACAGATTTGGGGCAGATAACCTCCCAGTTTGGGCCCCCACCAAGGGCTGAACCTTCAGCCAGTACTGACATGACTCCTGACAATGTTAATGTGTTATCTATGAATGATGTAAGGGAGGAGGGAGTGAACTCTGATATTTCTGCTTGCACAGACACCATAGACACACACACAGCTGCAGCTGTGACAGGGGAGGGGGTCAGAGAAAGGTGTGACAATGCCTCTACAAGTAATCAGCCTGTGAGCTGGGATCTGTTGCCCTCTGCAGGGATAAGCAGAGAGCAGGGTGCTGCAGGGGGAGGACCAGTGTGTGGGGTGGGGGCTACCACAGCAAATGTGGGGTCCCCAGAGATTTCACAGCGGGGTTCTGTTGCTGCAGGGGGGGAACAGGCAGGTGAGATTGGGGCCGGTCCCGGAGCGGAAGTGCTCCCAGGTAAGATCTCGGTGCAGGGTTCCCCCACAACCGGGGTGTCAGGAAGCCAGGTAGGTCTGCCTGAACCGGCGACTTGGTCAGGAACGGAGGAGGAGCAGGCACGACCCACGGTCGCAGCGGCTGTGGCCGCTGTCACCCGCAGTGGGAGTGCTGGAAGCCAAGGGGCCTCCCGGAGGTCCGATAGCTCTTCCCCTTCTGACCAAGTGGCAGCCGAGTCAGGTGGAGGCCAGGACACAGGTCCCGGGGTACTGACCGAAGATGTGACAGTCTCGTCGATTCTGGCCACATCTAGTCAGGGGTTTCAGGCAGCGTTAGAAGCTGACGACAGCCTGAAAGCTCTTAAGGAGCAGGCGGCACAGCCTCCCTCGGACTCGGACCCGGAGCGAGTGGTCTGGGACCAAGGACGGCTGTACCGGGTCACGGTCCAGCAGGGTTCACCGGAGGCGTGGCCCAGGGACCGACAGTTGGTGGTACCCTATCCGTTCCGGACGGAGTTGTTGCGGATCGCACATGAGATTCCGATGGCCGGACACCTAGGGATCGCTAAGACCAAGGCCAGGTTAAACCAGCATTTCTACTGGCCAAAAATGGGGGCCGATGTGGCTGCCTACTGCCGTTCGTGTGAAACCTGTCAGAGAGTGGGGAAGGCGGGGCCACACCCCAAAGCCCCACTAGTATCTCTGCCAATCATCGATGAGCCTTTCAGGAGGGTGGCTGTGGATCTGGTCGGCCCGCTGGCCATCCCCAGCAGCTCCGGGAAACGCTTCATACTGACGGTAGTGGACTATGCCACCCGGTACCCAGAAGCAGTGGCCTTGTCGTCCATTCGGGCTGACAAGGTGGCCACCGCATTGCTGGAGATTTTCTCCCGAGTGGGTTTTCCCCAGGAAATGCTCACTGACCGGGGGACCCAATTCATGTCCCAGCTGATGGAGGCCCTCTGTAAGCAAGTCCAGGTGCGACATCTGGTGGCCAGCCCGTACCATCCACAGACTAATGGCCTGTGCGAGCGGTTCAATGGCACCTTAAAGCAGATGCTTAAGATGTTGGTCGACTCCCATGGGCGTGACTGGGAGCGGTATCTCCCACACCTGTTATTTGCTTACCGGGAGGTTCCACAGGCCTCAACAGGATTCTCACCGTTTGAGCTCCTGTACGGGCGACGTGTGCGGGGCCCCCTGGCTCTGGTGAAAGAGGCTTGGGAAGGGGATTTGGCCACCCCTGGAGTGTCGGTTATCGAGTATGTCATGCGCTTCCGGGACAAAATGCAGGCCTTGACGCAACTGGTACACGACAATATGGCTCAAGCCCAGGCCGATCAGAAGCGTTGGTACGACCAGAACGCTTGTGAGAGGACCTACCAAGTGGGTCAAAAGGTGTGGGTACTGGTCCCCGTACCACAGGACAAGCTTCAGGCAGCCTGGGAAGGCCCATACCTCGTGTACCAGCAGCTCAACCCTGTGACGTACCTGGTCACCCTGGACCCTGCCCGTGGAAGGCGGAAGCCCTTCCATGTGAACATGATGAAGGCACATCATGAGCGGGAGGCATGTGCGCTCCCCGTGTGCAACCTGCCCGAGGAGGGAGAAGCGGAAACCCTCTTGGATATGCTAGCCCAGGTTAGGGCAGGCGGATCCATTGAGGATGTGGAGGTTGGCCACCAGCTCTTGGAGGACCAACGGTCCCAGCTGTGGGCCACCCTCCTCCCCTTCCGGGGGTTGTTTACCAACCAGCCCGGAAGGACTGACTTGGCTGTCCATCACGTGGACACTGGGGATCATCCCCCGATCCGGCGTTCAGCATATCGGGTCTCCCTGGAGGTGCAGCAACACATGCGCCAGGAGATTGACGAGATGCTGAAGCTGGGGGTGATCCAGGCATCCAACAGCGCTTGGGCCTCGCCTGTAGTCCTCGTCCCTAAGAAGGACCGAACCACTCGGTTCTGCGTGGACTACAGGGGGCTCAATGCTGTCACGGTCGCCGATGCGTACCCAATGCCACGCATCGATGACCTGCTCGATCAGTTGGCCGGGGCTCAGTACCTGACCATCATGGACCTGAGCCGGGGATATTGGCAGATCCCCCTGACTCGCAAGGCCAGGGAACGCTCTGCCTTTATTACCCCATTTGGACTGTACGAGTCCACGGTGATGCCATTCGGGATGAGGAATGCCCCTGCCACTTTCCAGCGGATGGTCAACACCCTGCTCAAGGGACTTGAAGGGTACGCGGCCGCGTACCTGGATGACATTGCCGTCTTCAGTCCCACCTGGGAAGATCACCTAGAGCATCTAGCACAGGTGCTCAGGCGGGTCCACCGGGCAGGTTTGACCATCAAGCCGGGAAAGTGTCAGCTGGCCATGAGCGAGGTCCAGTACCTCGGTCACCGGGTAGGCGGGGGAACACTGAAGCCCGAGCCTGAGAAAGTGGAGGCCATCGCATCCTGGCCCACCCCCAGGACCAAGAAGCAGGTGATGTCCTTCTTGGGGACCGCTGGGTACTATAGGAGGTTTGTTCCACGCTATAGTAGCCTGGCAAAGCCCTTGACGGACCTCACCAAGAAGAAGCTGCCCTCTGCAGTCGATTGGACAATGGACTGCGAGACAGCCTTCCGGGCCCTAAAGGACGCCCTGTCCAGCCCGCCCGTGCTACAGGCAGCCGACTTCACGCGGCCGTTTGTAGTACAGACCGACGCCAGTGACTTCGGCCTCGGTGCGGTGCTCAGCCAGGTGGACTCTGCGAGCCAAGAGCACCCAGTCTTGTACCTGAGCAGGAAGCTGTTACCGAGGGAAGTGGCCTATTCCACAATGGAGAAGGAGTGCCTGGCCATAGTGTGGGCCCTGCAGCGTCTGCAACCCTATCTATACGGGCGCCACTTCATCGTGGAGACGGACCACAATCCCCTCAGCTGGTTGCACACCGTCTCTGGGACGAATGGGCGATTGTTGCGATGGAGCCTTGCGCTCCAGCAATACAACTTCACCATTCGCCACAAAAGGGGCCGGGACCACGGTAACGCAGACGGGCTGTCCCGACAAGGAGAGGTCGCGGACGGGCGCACGGGGGAACACCGGAGTGTGCTGCCCCCTAGCGCCCTCAAAAGGGGGGAGGTGTGAGGTAAATCCGGAGATATGACGATAAATCATGATATTCAAGTATGTCAGGAAGCCCTCTCCTGGTGTCACCCCCCCTTTCCTTCACACAACTTGTTTAGCAACCCATCCCATGGCCATCTCCTGTGATATGGAAATTGGATGATGTGGGGACAATGGACACAGGATGACCCCCTGCCGTCACCCTGTAACAAGAGTTGTATCTCATTATAAGGCTATGGAACTAGCCAGACAGAACGACTCCAGTAAAAAATGGTTCATATCTCGCAAGCCATATTTCCGATAAATATGGCAACCATAAAAATGGTGTCTCCGCATGCGGACGATGCTGGCACACCCTTTTTATGGGAGCGGGAGCTTGGGAAATACCCCAGGTGTGATATCAGCCAATGTGGAACTAGTAGACAAGTCACGAGTCCTCTCATTCTGTAGCTAAATTCATAACTGTCACAATGAGAGCATTGGCGTCCGCCTACGACGCTCCAGGCAAAGTTATGGCCCCTATTCCATGTTGGGATATTGTCCATAACTCAAGCCAGGGGTGGAGCAGTGCTCCCTCTGAGGTCACTAAGGTAGGAGGGGACCTGCATTTGCCCAGGTTGATAACCCTACTTCGGCCATTTTCCAGTGTTCTTTCGCTGGGGGTCACGTGCAGGAAACATCTGTGGGAGTTCCTAGAAACCTGGTCTACAGCGCCCCCCTGTGGCCAGACGCACAAGGTAACTGATTGAATTGCATACCTGTTTGTAAACCATGCTTTATCTGTAACTGTACTCTGACATATGTATATTCTGTAGATTCCCTATTGTATATATTGTAGTTTCTAGTGTGCTTTAGGCTGATTAAATTATATAATTAATCTTGGGCTGTTCTGTTATCTCGATCTTGAATCCCACGTCTGTGTGTTCGGCTAATAGTTACCGTGAAGCGGTTGGTGGCAGCGAGTTGTGCCAAGGATTATTGTGGGGAGGCCAGTGAGATTCGGGGAGATTTTATATATTCCGCCCGCGGAGGTCGGGGGAATATATACCCTACTCTCACCGGGGACCCTTCAATAATCGGCATAAGTAGTATAGCGGCCTCCTTGCTTATTGTCGGGCAATTCCATAATTGGCCTGACTATAAGAGGGGCGCTAGAGAGCGCGTCACGTGCTCTGTCTGTCGGTCGGGAGGTATAAAGGAGGGGTGACCCCCACTTGTTACCCCCCGATTGTGACGTACTGGTAGCCAGCGCGGGGGATTTCTGAGTGACCCCCCCGGTGGTTTGTGACAAAGGCACACTACCCCCCCCCCCTTACCCCACCAGAGAAGGCACACTTCCCCCCCCCCCCCATACTAGAGAAGGCACACTCCCCCCCCCTTACCCTACCAGAGAAGGCACACTCCCCACCCCCCCCCCCCTTACCCCACCAGAGAAGGCACACTCCCCCGCCAACCATGATTATTAGGTTATACACTGACTAGCAGAAGGGTAACAATGTTCTGACCTTGTGACCTCCAGGCTCCAGATCTCTCCGTCCTCCACAGCTCTGAGCCTGAGACGTCCTTCACTTGTAGATATTTATCCCATAATCAGTTCTGCAGATTCTCCTCGCTGCATTGTTATTGGTTTATAGTATTCTGTAAATCCACCTTTGGCTTTCACCCCCCGGACTCCATCACATTCATGATCCCAGGTCTCTTCTCCACGTTCCCAGTGTTGGTGTATACTGGTCAGATCTCTTCTCCACGTTCCCAGTGTTGGTGTATACTGGTCAGGTCTCTTCTCCATGTTCCCAGTGTTGGTGTATACTGGTCAGGTCTCTTCTCCACGTTCCCAGTGTTGGTGTATACTGGTCAGGTCTCTTCTCCATGTTCCCAGTGTTGGTGTATACTGGTCAGGTCTCTTCTCCACGTTCCCAGTGTTGGTGTATGCTGGTCAGGTCTCCTCTCCATGTTCCCAGTGTTGGTGTATACTGGTCAGGTTTCTTCTCCACGTTCCCAGTGTTGGTGTATACTGGTCAGGTCTCTTCTACATGTTCCCAGTGTTGGTGTATACTGGTCAGGTCTCTTCTACATGTTCCCAGTGTTGGTGTATACTGGTCAGGTCTCTTCTACATGTTCCCAGTGTTGGTGTATACTGGTCAGGTCTCTTCTCCACGTTCCCAGTGTTGGTGTATACTGGTCAGGTCTCTTCTCCACGTTCCCAGTGTTGGTGTATACTGGTCAGGTCTCTTCTCCACGTTCTCAGTGTTGGTGTATACTGGTCAGGTCTCTTCTCCATGTTCCCAGTGTCTGTGTATACTGGTCAGGTCTCTTCTCCATGTTCCCAGTGTTGGTGTATACTGGTCAGTTCTCTTCTCCACGTTCCCAGTGTTGGTGTATACTGGTCAGGTCTCTTCTCCATGTTCCCAGTGTTGGTGTATACTGGTCAGGTTTCTTCTCCACGTTCCCAGTGTTGGTGTATACTGGTCAGGTCTCTTCTCCACGTTCCCAGTGTTGGTGTATACTGGTCAGGTCTCTTCTCCATGTTCCCAGTGTTGGTGTATACTGGTCAGGTCTCTTCTCCATGTTCCCAGTGTTGGTGTATACTGGTCAGGTCCTCTTCTCCACGTTCCCAGTGTTGGTGTATACTGGTCAGGTCTCTTCTCCACGTTCCCAGTGTTGGTGTATACTGGTCAGGTTTCTTCTCCACGTTCCCAGTGTTGGTGTATACTGGTCAGGTCTCTTCTCCACGTTCCCAGTGTCGGTGTATACTGGTCAGGTCTCTTCTCCATGTTCCCAGTGTTGGTGTATACTGGTCAGGTCTCTTCTCCATGTTCCCAGTGTTGGTGTATACTGGTCAGGTCTCTTCTCCATGTTCCCAGTGTTGGTGTATACTGGTCAGGTCTCTTCTCCACGTTCCCAGTGTCGGTGTATACTGGTCAGGTCTCTTCTCCATGTTCCCAGTGTTGGTGTATACTGGTCAGGTCTCTTCTCCATGTTCCCAGTGTTGGTGTATACTGGTCAGGTCTCTTCTCCATGTTCCAGTGTTGGTGTATACTGGTCAGGTCTCTTCTCCACGTTCCCAGTGTTGGTGTATACTGGTCAGGTCTCTTCTCCACGTTCCCAGTGTTGGTGTATACTGGTCAGGTCTCTTCTCCACGTTCCCAGTGTTGGTGTATACTGGTCAGGTCTCTTCTCCACGTTCCCAGTGTTGGTGTATACTGGTCAGGTCTCTTCTCCACGTTCCCAGTGTTGGTGTATACTGGTCAGGTCTCTTCTCCACGTTCCCAGTGTTGGTGTATACTGGTCAGGTCTCTTCTCCATGTTCCCAGTGTCGGTGTATACTGGTCAGGTCTCTTCTCCATGTTCCCAGTGTCGGTGTATACTGGTCAGGTCTCTTCTCCACGTTCCCAGTGTTGGTGTATACTGGTCAGGTCTCTTCTCCATGTTCCCAGTGTTGGTGTATACTGGTCAGGTCTCTTCTCCACGTTCCCAGTGTTGGTGTATACTGGTCAGGTCTCTTCTCCATGTTCCCAGTGTTGGTGTATACTGGTCAGGTCTCTTCTCCATGTTCCCAGTGTCGGTGTATACTGGTCAGGTCTCTTCTCCATGTTCCCAGTGTTGGTGTATACTGGTCAGTTCTCTTCTCCACGTTCCCAGTGTTGGTGTATACTGGTCAGGTCTCTTCTCCATGTTCCCAGTGTTGGTGTATACTGGTCAGGTCTCTTCTCCACGTTCCCAGTGTTGGTGTATACTGGTCAGGTCTCTTCTCCACGTTCCCAGTGTTGGTGTATACTGGTCAGGTCTCTTCTCCACGTTCCCAGTGTTGGTGTATACTGGTCAGGTCTCTTCTCCACGTTCCCAGTGTTGGTGTATACTGGTCAGGTCTCTTCTCCATGTTCCCAGTGTTGGTGTATACTGGTCAGGTCTCTTCTCCATGTTCCCAGTGTTGGTGTATACTGGTCAGGTCTCTTCTCCACGTTCCCAGTGTTGGTGTATACTGGTCAGGTCTCTTCTCCACGTTCCCAGTGTTGGTGTATACTGGTCAGGTCTCTTCTCCACGTTCCCAGTGTTGGTGTATACTGGTCAGGTCTCTTCTCCACGTTCCCAGTGTTGGTGTATACTGGTCAGGTCTCTTCTCCACGTTCCCAGTGTTGGTGTATACTGGTCAGGTCTCTTCTCCACGTTCCCAGTGTTGGTGTATACTGGTCAGGTCTCTTCTCCATGTTCCCAGTGTCGGTGTATACTGGTCAGGTCTCTTCTCCATGTTCCCAGTGTCGGTGTATACTGGTCAGGTCTCTTCTCCACGTTCCCAGTGTTGGTGTATACTGGTCAGGTCTCTTCTCCATGTTCCCAGTGTTGGTGTATACTGGTCAGGTCTCTTCTCCACGTTCCCAGTGTTGGTGTATACTGGTCAGGTCTCTTCTCCATGTTCCCAGTGTTGGTGTATACTGGTCAGGTCTCTTCTCCATGTTCCCAGTGTCGGTGTATACTGGTCAGGTCTCTTCTCCATGTTCCCAGTGTTGGTGTATACTGGTCAGTTCTCTTCTCCACGTTCCCAGGTGTTGGTGTATACTGGTCAGGTCTCTTCTCCATGTTCCCAGTGTTGGTGTATACTGGTCAGGTCTCTTCTCCATGTTCCCAGTGTTGGTGTATACTGGTCAGGTCTCTTCTCCACGTTCCCAGTGTTGGTGTATACTGGTCAGGTCTCTTCTCCACGTTCCCAGTGTTGGTGTATACTGGTCAGGTCTCTTCTCCACGTTCCCAGTGTTGGTGTATACTGGTCAGGTCTCTTCTCCATGTTCCCAGTGTTGGTGTATACTGGTCAGGTCTCTTCTCCACGTTCCCAGTGTTGGTGTATACTGGTCAGGTCTCTTCTCCACGTTCCCAGTGTTGGTGTATACTGGTCAGGTCTCTTCTCCACGTTCCCAGTGTTGGTGTATACTGGTCAGGTCTCTTCTCCACATTCCCAGTGTTGAGCCATTTCTTCTACAATCTCGCCTTATGTTTCGGGTCGTTCTTCTGCTGGAACACTATGTCGTCCTTTTCATTCCCGTAGTACTCGTGTATGAAGGATCTCGTCTTGTAGCATCTTTACATGTAGCTCAGCATTGAGGCCACCATCCATCCTGGTCAAGTGTCCAACGCGTTTGGTTGTAAACACCCCAATATCATCAGGCTTCCTCCTTCCTTCAATTTCTCTCCCCTTTTCCCCTTGTTTTTTCCCATTTTCCTCCCGTCAGTCGTCTATTGACTTTTTTCTCATCGCTCCAGATCTCCGGTTTCCAATCTTCCACATTTCCTTCTCCTTTGTAATCTCGAGGAGATGCTTCTTATGGCGATATATTGCAGATTATATAATTATATATTTTATACATTGTTTATATATATATATATATATATATATATATATATATATATATATATTAGCCATCTGAGGACATATTTTTTTGAAGGACGAGTTGTACTTTTGAATGTCACCATTCAGTCTGCCACATTGTGTATGGTAAAAAGGGAAAAAAATCCCAAGTGCGGTGAAATTGCAGAAACAGTTCAGTTCCTAGGTGTTGTTTTGTGTTTGAAGTTTAACATATACAGTACAGACCAAAAGTTTGGACACACCTGCTCATTCAGAGTTTTCTTTATTTTCATGACTCTAAAAATTGTAGATTCACATTGAAGGCATCAAAACTATGAATGAAACATGTGGAATGAAATACTTAACAAAAAAGTGTGAAACAACTGAAAATATGTCTTATATTCTAGGTTCTTCAAAGTAGCCACCTTTTGCTTTGATTACTGCTTTGCACACTCTTGGCATTCTCTTGATGAGCTTCAAGAGGTAGTCACCGGAAATGGTTTTCCAACAGTCTTGAAGGAGTTCCCAGAGATGCTTAGCACTTGGCCCTTTTGCCTTCACTCTGCGGTCCAGCCATCTCAATTGGGTTCGGGTCTGGTGACTGTGGAGGCCAGCTCATCTGGCGTAGCACCCCATCACTCTCCTTCTTAGTCATATAGCCCTTACACAGCCTGGAGGTGTGTTTGGGGTCATTGTGCTGTTGAAAAATAATTGATGGTCCAACTAAACGCAAACCGGATGGAATAGCACGCCGCTGCAAGATGCTGTGGTAGGCATGCTGGTTCTATATGCCTTCAATTTTGAATAAATCCCCAACAGTGTCAGCAGCAAAGCCCCCCCACACCATCACACCTCCTCCACCATGCTTCACGGTGGGAACCAGCCATGTAGAGTCCATCCGTTCAAAAGATCTCAAATTTGGACTCCTCAGACCAAAGCACAGATTTCCAGTGGTCTAATGTCCATTCCTTGTGTTCTTTACCCAAACAAGTCTCTTCTGCTTGTTGCCTGCCTTAGCTGCTAGGAAACCACTGCTATTTTACCATGAAGGCTGCTGCACAAAGTCTCCTCTTAAGCGGGCTTTACACGCTACAGTTTATCTAACGATGTGTCGGCGGGGTCACGTCGTAAGTGACGCACATCCGGCATCGTTAGTGGTGTTGTAGCGTGTGAAACCTCCGTGCGATTGCGATTTTACGTTAAAACGTTCATTGCATGCACGCCGTTATATTACTAAAAATTGCACATCGGGTTGTTCAATGTTCACGAGTCAGCACACATCGCAGTGTGTGACACCCCAGGAACGATGAACTGCAGGTTACCTGTGTCCCGCGGCTCCCGCCGGCTATGCGGAAGGAAGGAGGTGGGCGGGATGTTTACATCCTGCTCATCTCCGACCCTCCGCTTCTATTGGCCGGCTGGCGTGTGACTCCGCGGTGACTCAGAACGTCCCTCCCACTCCAGGAAGTGGATGTTCGCCGCCCACATCGAGGTCGTATGGAAGGGTAAGTACATGTGACGGCAATTAATCGTTTGTGCGACACGGTCAACAAATTGAACGTGCCGCACATACAATGGGGGCGGGTCACATCGCATACGATATCGTATGCTTAATTGTAAGGTGTAAAGCAGCCTTAAATAGTTCTAGAGATGAGAAGGTGTGTCCAAACTTTTGGTCTGTAGTGTATATAAAAACATTCTCTTGTTCACTATATAGTAAAACTGACCTGGCTGTAAGATTCCTCACATCAGGACAAGTCCGTAGACACCACACATGGATAGTTGTTGTCTTTTATTGTTGTCTTTTATTGTTGCTTTTTATTTTTTTTTATTTATTTATTAAAGTGTCAAAAAAAATAATTAAGAAATGTGAAAAACAAGCAAACAAAAGAAATGCTATTGTCTCTGTTTTCTAAGGCCCCGTAATGTACTCATTTCTGGGGCTGTGTGAGGGCTTATCTATTTTTTGCATCCTGAACTGACGTTTCTGGCAGGATGTTTAGGGTTGTTGTCCTGCTGGAAGGTGAACCTACACCCCTGTCTCATATCTTCTGCGGCCCCGCACCGGTTTTCCTCCAGGATTGTTCGGTATTTAGCTCCATCCATCATCTCTGAGCAGCTTCCCTGCCCCTGCTGAAAAGAAGCCTCCCCACAGCTGGATGCAGCCACCACCATGTGTGACTGTGGGGATGGCATTACAGGGTGATATGCAATGTTAGTTCCTTTCTCGCCTTTTCATTGGGGGACGCAAACAGTGGGTTATATGTTTTCTCCAGGGGAGGCTTGACACTAGGTTTAAAAAAGAGTTAGCTCCTCCTCCCACAGCATATAACCCCAGCTAGGCGGGAACTAGCTCAGTTCTTTTTAGTGTCAGCAGGGATGCTGACACGTCTGGCCTGAGCCCAGGCCAGCTCATGTTTTTTGTTTATTTATTTCTTTTTCTTTGTGATTTTATTCTATTTTTGACTATGGGGCAATACCAGGGTGTGCTCACCCTCGTTCCCCCCCGCTTACGGGCAGAGGAAACCTGGCGTGCAAAAGCAGTCAGTCTTCCCTCGCGCCCAAGTGGTCGGGTCTGCGTACCCCTCCAGGCTCCCTGGAAGCACCTCACATAGGTAGCTCCAAAGGGCTAAGCAGAGCCGAGGACCTGCTTCAGCCTTGAGCCGAAGATGCGTCCCCGAGATCTCCGCATCCCAGGACCGACGCGTCTTCAGACGGAGCAAGAGCAGGTGGGGAGACGACTAGTACCCGTCCTCTGCATCTAACCGCCGCCTGAGGTGGGGCGATGTAGGCCGTGTTCCCGGGGAAGCATCATTAATTTAGCTCCCGGTTTCGGCCTGCATTCTAGCAACGCCCCCTCCACTGCTCCAGAAGCCGCTCCCTCTAGTGGGCCGTCTCTCCCCTCCATGTTGCCAGAGAACACTGGACGCCATTACATGTGGGGAGCAGACACGGGTGAGATCGCCTCCTTGGCTCTGCGATTCTGCAGCACTATATACCGCTCTGCTCAGTGGTATATCGCTGTCTTCCTAGCGGTGTGTGCCTGCTGGCTGGCGGTGTATATCAGCTTTCAGCGGTATATACTGACTGTGCCTGTAGGTATACCGACTGTTTGGCAGTGTGTGCCACTTTACTATTGGTATATTCCAGCTCTGTATAGCAGTCCCTTTCTAATACTGCTACTAGCTCCTCACCTCCATGACTAAGTGTTCCATCAGATCACTCTTCGTTGGGGACTCCCGGATGTGGACCTCATGGCGTCTCGAATGAATGCCAAAATACGTCCCTTCATATCTCGGTCGAGAGACCCGCTAGCGCTTGGCTCCGACGCCCTAGTCTTTCCATGGTCGCAGTTTCGCCTGCCCTACATCTTCCCTCCGCTTCCTCTCATTTCGAGAGTAATCCAAGAAAATCAAAGCGGAGGGAATCCCGGTGATCCTCGTGGCCCCGGACTGGCCCAGAAGAGCCTGGTACCCAGAGCTCCTCCGACTTCTCGGCGACACTCCCTGGTGTCTTCCCGACCGCCCGGATCTTCTGTCGCAAGGTCCAATATTCCACCAGAATACAGCACAGCTGCATTTGACGGCGTGGCGCTTGAATCCCTGATTCTAGCCAGATCGGGTCTTTCTTCCAGGGTAGTTCATACCATGCTTAATGCTCGGAAGCCCTCCTCCACCAGCATTTATCACAGGACCTGGAAGACCTATCTGTCCTGGTGTGACCGTCATAGTCGGTCGCCCCTTTACCTTTTCAATCCCTAATGTTCTTGCTTTCTGCAAGACGGTCTGGACTCGGGTCTTGCTCTCAGTACCCTTAAAGGACAAGTTTCTGCCTTGTCGATTTTTTTTTTTTTTTTTTTTTTTTTTTTTTCCAGAAGCAGCTGGCTTCTTGCCCTCAGGTCTGTACCTTTCTTCAAGGGGTAGCACATTTGGTCCCCCCTTATCGTCACCCCTTAGATCCCTGGGATCTGAATCTGGTTCTCTGAGTCCTTCAACTTCCTCCTTTCGAACCTCTGAGAGAAATGTCTTGGAAAATTGCCTTTTTAGTTGCCATTACCTCTATCGGGCGAGTGTCCGAACTGGCAGCTCTGTCCTGTCGCTCGCCTTACTTGATATTCCATCATAAGGTGGTCCTTCGGCCTTCCCCCGCCTTCCTTCCGAAGGTCGTATCCTCTTTCCACCTGAACGAGGACATTGTGTTGCCGTCATTCTGCCCGGCCCCGGTCCACTCCTTTGAAAAAGCCCTTCACACTCTCGATCTTGTCAGGGCTCTGCGGATCTACATCTCCAGAACAGCACTGTTGCGCAAGTCCGATGCCCTCTTCGTCCTCTCAGAAGGACACAAAAAGGGCGACCGGGCTTCCAAATCCACGATTTCTCGATGGATCAGGACTGCCATCTGTGAGGCATACAAAGCACGAGGTGCCGTTCCCCCTCAATCTGTGCGGGCCCACTCTACACGAGCAGTGGGTGCTTCCTGGGCTCTCCGCCATCAGGCTTCGGCGGCCCAACTTTGCAAGGCCGCTACCTGGTCCAGTGTGCACACGTTTACAAAATTCTACAGAGTGCATACGCATGCATCCGCGGATGCTGCTCTTGGAAGACAAGTCCTTCAGGCGGCAGTGGCCCATTTATAAGTGGCCACTGCTCGGTTTCTTGACAGTGTTTGTTATGTGTTCCCTGCAGTTGCAGTTGTTAGTCAGCTCTTAGTCTGATGTTATACACTGTTAATAGTTCAGTTCTCACCCAGGGACTGCTTTGGGACGTCCCACTGTCTGTGTCCCCCAATGAAAAGGCGAGAAAGGAAAGGATATTTTTGTGTAATCACCGTAAAATGTCTTTCTTGGAGCCTTTCATTGGGGGACACAGCTCCCACCCTTGTGGTTTTGGTTGTCCTTCTACTGCTTTTACACCAAACCAAACTGAGCTAGTTCCCGCCTATCTGGGGTTATATGCTGTGGGGGGAGGAGCTAACACTTTTTTAAATTTAGTGTCACGCCTCCCTGGAGACACCATAATACCCCCTGTCTGTGTCCCCCAATGAAAGGCTGCAAGGAAGACATTTTACGGTGAGTACACAAAAATGTCCTTTTTCAAAACAAGTAGTGTTTTGCATTTAGCCTCAAAAGTTCTACCTTGGTCTCATCTGATCGGAGCCCTTCCTTCTCATGCTCCATGTGTCCCTTACTTGGCATGAGGAAGATGTTTCTCTGGTTAGATGAGACCAAAGTCTGTCGAGTTTAATGTTAGAGTATTATTGGTTCTCATATTCGTTGATATCACAGAAAATAGACCCAGTGACCAGCTAGTCCCCATATCATGGGTGACCACCTGGGTAGGAACCAACATACAGTCCCCATATGATGTCTGTGGGGCGGCCCTTGCGCCCTGGGCGGGGGTCTGTGGGGCGGCCCTTGCGCCCTGGGCGGGGGTCTGTGGGGCGACCCTTGCGCCCTGGGCGGGGGTCTGTGGGGCGGCCCTTGCGCCCTGGGCGGGGGTCTGTGGGGCGGCCCTTGTGTCCCGGCCAGGGGTCTGTGGGGCGGCCCTTGTGTCCCGGCCAGGGGTCTGTGGGGCGGCCCTTGCGCCCTGGGCGGGGGTCTGTGGGGCGGCCCTTGTGTCCCGGCCAGGGGTCTGTCTGGCAGCCCATGCGCAGGGTGTTCTTGGTGGTGCAGTGGCTAGATCAGTTTGGCCATTTTTTTTTCAGTACGGTGATGGTTAGAACACCCACTTGGGACCCCCCAATCTAACCAGCCATGTTTCCCTGTTCAGCCCGGAACTGAGGAGGATGATTAACGTTGTTGTCTGTCTCGGTCGCTGAGTCATTACTTCCCAGCCACTCGTTAGGAAAGATTACTGTGTGCACAGACGACACCTGAGATGTATTGTGACACAGACACCTGCTCTTATGATAAGTTGCAGTAAGTCTGTAATCAGACCTATTCACTCTGATACGCTAATTCTGTTCCTGCTCGTGTCTCGGCTCGTTATGACACCGCAAAGGATCCACTTCCCGATGGTGGAAACTGTCTGATAGTAATGGCCGTGCAGTCGCTGTGAGAGCTGCCCCCGTGGTGCCCCCGTGCTGC